>NC_046658.1:32830149-32834651 GCF_010883055.1 Belonocnema kinseyi
GATAATATTATAATTATGTTATATTATAATAGTCTTATTTTTTTCAAATTTTTAAATTTATCTGCTATATCATCAGAGATTGTACCTTACCGACAGTAGATCAACCCTCCAAGCCATGAAGGCAGACGAATCTACACAATATCGATCAAGTTAAGAATCTTCAATAACAAAAAATGCTTAACGTCGTAATAAGACTAGATGGAAAATAATATTTTTAAATCAAAATTGAAATTATTTCTTGAAAAAAAGATCCTACTCCATCTTCACTCCATTGGGAATCGAACCACAAAACTTCTGATTTCATGTCAGGTGCTTTTCCAATTATGCTATTAGAGGGATCAGAATAAGAACTGTCAATTCAAGAACATAACGCTAATTTTTAGCTAGGTGTTAATGGTACAAGTAATTATTTTCAAAATTTTAAATTTATCTGCTATATCATCAGAAATTGTACCTTACCGACAGTAGATCAACCCTCCAAACCATGAAGGCAGACGAATCCACACAATATCGATCAAGCTAAGAATCTTCAATAACAGAAAATGCTTAACGTCTTAATAAGACTAGGTGGAAAATAATATTTTTTAATTTAAATTAAAATTATTTTTTGAACAAAAGATCCTACTCCGTCTTCACTCCATTGGGAATCGAACCACAGATAAATTTAAAAATTTGAAAATAATTACTTGTACCATTAACACCTAGCTAAAAATTAGCGTTATGTTCTTGAATTAAGAGTTCTTATTCTGATCCCTCTAATAGCTTAATTGGAAAAGCACCTGACCGGAAATCAGAAGTTTTGTGGTTCGATTCCCAATGGAGTGAAGATGGAGTAGGATCTTTTTCTCAAGAAATAATTTTAATTTAAAAATATTATTTTCCATCTAGTCTTATTAAGACGTTAAGCATTTTCTGTTATTGAAGATTCTTAACTTGATCGATATTGTGTAGATTCGTCAGCCTTCATGGTTTGGACGTTTGATCTACTGTCGGTAAGATACAATCTCTGATGATATAGCAGATAAATTAAAGAATTTGAAAATAATTACTTGTACCATTAACACCTAGCTCAAAATTAGCGTTATGTTCTTGAATTAAGAGTTCTTATTCTGATCCCTCTAATAGCTTAATTGGAAAAGCACATCACCGGAAATCAGAAGTTTTGTGGTTCGATTCCCAATGGAGTGAAGATGGAGTAGGATCTTTTTTTCAAGAAATAATTTTGATTTTAGTCTTATTTATAACTTGATCCGCATTTGAAAGAAATTAAAGAAATTGGCGATTTTGGCATTCATCTCGTTTTGGTTGTAAAGTCGTTCTGTTGTAAATGCAACTATATTGTTAAAAATTAAAATCATAATTTTTGGGTGGAAATACTCTTTTTGTTTTTAAAATTAAACAATTTCGTTGAAAGTTCATGTATTTTGTTAGAAATTGACCTTGTTTAGTAGAAATTTAATCTTTTTGTTGCAAATGTATCATTTTGGTCAAAAATGCAATTGTTTGGTTAAAATATCAACTGTACATCTTCTTGGGTTTGAAAGTCGATTATTTCACTAAGAGTTGAACTACTTTGTGAAAAAATACGTTTGTTAACTAGGTTTTTTAATTATGGTTGAAAATTTAACTATTTGATTGAAAGTTTAACTCTTTCATTGAAAACTCATATTTTTCGCTTAAAAAATTAAACTTTTTGTAGATAATTCGTCTTTTTTACTTTAAAATTAAATAATTTCCATAAGATTTCATGTATTTTGTTTAAGATTTGTTTGTTTTTTGTAGATCATCAATTTTCTTGGTCGAAAATTCATCTGATTGGTTGAAAATTTGAGAACTTTCTTTAAAATTAATTTTTTCTGTTAAAAATGATTGATCTTTATATGAAAATGTAACTATTATATGATTGATTAAAAATTAATCGTATATATTGTTTAAGTTGGAAAATCGTTTTTTTTTATAGAACATTAATCTTCTTGGTCAAAAATTCACCTTTTCCCTTAAAAATTTAACAATTTTGTTGAAAATTCGTTTGTTTCTTGTTTAATTCAATTGTTTAGCACAGTTTTTATCTGGAAATTGTATACTTAGAATAAAAATTAGTAAGTAGTTTTATTATTTATTTATAATATAATTTATAATTAGTAAAATTAGTACGTAAAATTGTAAAGTTTTGGGATGAAAATTGATTTATTGTGTTAATTCGATTTTTTTCCTAAGCTTAAAAAAACTGCAAAATAAAAAAATTGCCTTAAAATCGTCCTGATTCCTTCTTTATAATTTTTAAAATCTTTTCAAATACTCACTTAGAATTAATTTTTCAAACTAAAAAATCATTTTCAATTTTCTTAGCAATCACAACAATTTTGGTTATTCTTTTTAAATATTTTACAATTCTCAAAAACTTTTTTTTAAATCTGCAAATATCTACATCGTGTTTCAAATAATTTCAAGTTTTAAATTAATTTTGAATATTATTCTAAATTAAAATTGTAGCGTTTAAACTTAAAATTTAGCTCACTACAATTTTAACAATTCAAGGCTTTCTATTTCGAACCACTCTGTTCAAATTTGTATAGTTTTTAATTGTTGTTTATAATGGCTTGTCCCAGATCTGAATTATATTTTATTTTCAAAAAATCTCTGATCCAATTCAGAAATAGCTACAATTGATTTGGAAAATTTCCTGTTCCAATTCAAAATTCAGGATGAAATTAGAAAATTCAAAATTTTAAATCTGAAAATTATTTTTTTGAGGTGGAAATCTTTTGAATTTTAAACTTTTAAAACTGAAACTTGACAAATTTTGAATTCAGAAATATTTCATTTAAACGCTCAATAATTCATGCGTATAAAACACAAACTTTTAACACCTTTTAATTTTACAATTTTTTTAAGTAAATTATTTTAAAATACGAAATGCCCATTGAAAAATTTCTATGACTTTAACATTTTAGAGATTACTGGTGAAAAAATACAAAATAACACTATTATTTTTAAGGTTCAAAATGATAATAATTCAAAAACATTTCAGTTCGTAACATTAAAAAATGAACGATTAAATTAATTTTTTAACTAAAAACTTTTTGAAATAAAATTTAAATTGTTTTTATTTTAAGTTGTTCCAGATTAATATTTTTGCATTGTTGTTTAGAGATAAAAATTTTAGTTTGCCAATTGAAAATGTTAGAAATTAACTTACTATCAAAATAATTGAATTTTCAACTAAAAAAAAAAAAGAGAATAACAAATTTCCAACAAAATAATTACATTTTCAACTAAAGTGATAAATCTTCAACAACAAAAGTTTGAATTTTTAATTAAAAACTGTTCAACTCATCCAAAAAGATATTAATTTTACACAAGAGTTGACTCTTCAGTCAATAAGATTTTTTTTTAATTGTTGAATTTCAAATCCAAAAAGATGATTTTTTTACGAAACAGTGTAAACTTATTTTTAAACGTAATAGTTCAAGGACTTCTGGTTAAAAAATATAAACTTATTTCAATGCTTTGAATTGAAGAATAAATAAATAAATTTTTAAATGTTAAAGACTGAAATGGATTTGTTACAATTCTTTTTTAATTGGTAACTTTTTAAATTATAAATTGAATTCATTTATTTTAAGTCGCTTTATATTAATAATTTTTACATTTTTATTTATAAATCCAAACAAAATACATGAATTTTTAAAGAAATTATTTAATCTTAAAGTAAAAAAGACGAATTATCCACAAAAAGTTGAATTTTTTAAGCGAAAAATATGAGTTTTCAATGAAAGAGTTAAACTTTCAATCAAATAGTTAAATTTTCAACCATAATTAAAAAACCTTGTTAAAAAAACGTATTTTTTTTACAAAGTAGTTCAACTCTTAGTGAAATAATCGACTTTCTATCCCAAGAAGATGTACATTTGATATTTTAACCAAACAATTGCATTTTTGACCAAAAATGATACATTTTCAAACAAAAAGATTAAATTCCTACTAAACAAGGTCAATTGCCAACAAAATACATGAACTTTCAACGAAATTGTTTAATTTTAAGAACAAAAAGAGTATTTCCACCCAAAACAAAACCAAAACATATTTATAGTTCATAATTCAACCGAAAAATGTAATTTTTAATCAAAAAGTATAAATTTTCCATAAAACAATTTAATTTCTACAAAGAAAGACGACCTTTTAACAAAACACATGACTTCTTAACCAAAAATGGTATTGATTGTCAGTTTAAAAAATGTATTTTCAACGAAAGAAATGAACCTTCAAATAAAAAAAATAAAAACTTTAAAAAAGGCGTTGAACTTTTGATAGAAAAGAGGACTGTTTTTACAAAATAGTTAAATTTTTAACAAAATAATTAATTTTTCAATCAAATAATTGAGTTTTTATCCAAACGAGATGAGTTCCAAAATCGCCAATTTCTCTAATTTCTTTCAAATGCGGATCAAGATATAAATAAGACTATTATAATATAACATAATTATAATATTATCATTATT
>NC_046658.1:32834751-32837603 GCF_010883055.1 Belonocnema kinseyi
ATTCCAAAAACTGACGTACAGAGCACGAGTTGAAGTGAAAAACGGATTAAAATCGACTTTTTCAAAAAAGTAAGTTTTTTGGCTTTAATTTTTAAACTTAAATTTAAATTTTATGTGCCCTTATTGCATCCGGACCCACAATTTATGACATATTAATGTTATAAAATTAATTAATTTTTCATTCATTAGAAGTATTTATATTTATTATTTATTACTATAAATAATTTTTAAGATTATTACTCTAAATTAAGATATCTAATTATTTTTAAATTAGATTAACTCAATTTAGAAATATTAATAATTCAGTCGATTCAATTACAATTAGTATAAATCTATGATTACATCCACAAAGTTTTTGAACATTGCCCAAAAATAAACCTGGGCCATTAATAAGGAAATTTAATTAATTAATTCGTCCAGGTATACCATGAACTTTAATTCTTATCGAAGGAATTGTAAATGTATGAATTGCAGCATCTGATCTTACTAATATACGAATTTGTAAATTTTTTGGCAAAATGAAACGATTATCAACATATAAGAGTGGAAATGAATTTAAAGAATCTAAATTTCTTAATACAAAAGAATCAAAATTTGCATGTTTGAAATCAGGAATTTCATAACTTCAATATCATTGGTGGCCAATTCTTCTAACTGATATAATAGGAGAATATATTTCATCAGATAAATATAAAATTTTTAATGAAGCAATTGATATTAAAATGAATACATAAATTGGGAAAATTGTTCAAACAATTTTCATTATTTGATTTTCAATATTTAAATCAATAAAATTATTAAATAAAATTCTTATTATTATATAAATAATAATAAATGTTGTTATTAAATTAATTATTGAAGTATAACCATGCAATTTAATTAGTCATTCTATTATTGGAGAAGAAGAATCTTTTAAATTCAAATTTAATTAATTATTTATAAATTTAAATATTTAAATAATTATTTAATTATATAATAATGATAGTAACTTCATTATAAGAATGATTGAATGTGGGTATATTATTTATTCACTCAATTCGTCAAATAAAATAATTTTTATATAACTTTAATCGATAAGAAACAATTTTCTCTCCAATAATATGAATTAATAAAAAAATTCTCATTAAAGATAATAATGAACCAATTAATTTAATTGAATTTCATAATAAATAGGTTTTCCTCCTAATCCTAAAAAGTGTGGAGGGAAAAATGTTCAATGTACTTAAGTAAATATTGAATAAAATTGAATATTTAATCATTTTAAATTTATTGTTAATTCTGTAATTAAAGGATATCAATAAATTATTCTTCCAATGATTCTGAATATAGCTCCTATTGATAAAACATAACGAAAATGAGCATCTGCATAATAAGTATCATGTATAACAATATCAATTGAACCGCTGGCGACCCAATACAAAGTACGTGTTTGAGTCTTCTGAAACTATCTAAGAAAGAAAAACGAGAATATTGTAATAAACAAAAAAGTTATTAATTTTTTTTTGAGGCAATGCAAAAATCATGAATTTTAACCTTCATGCGCCTCGTTTAGCGAACGAATTTTAACCTACGGAAAGCTTTCAATGAGAAAGTTGTTCATTAAGGTTCAAAGAAGTTTTGTGGAAAGTTTTAGATGAATTGGATTAATAGTTCAAAAATTATGAATGTTTTAAAATCCAAGCGGTAATCTTGACGCTAACCAAAACGTGCCTGGCCGGCTACGTACACGCTGCAGCGAACGACGTGAAGGTCAAGTCAATCTTACCAAAACAAATGCACAACAGTAACTTTTTTTGTCATCTTCTATGAAATTCTACAAATAAAGCATAGAATCAGCGAGGTGATTATTTCTTATAATAGTTGGAAAAGCATTTTTTTTGGAGATTATTGAGATTTTTGAGATATTTTCGAGAATATTAATTAAAAAGAAAAAGATATTTAAATGAAACAAGGTAGAAAAAGAACTAGAAATGAAGATTCGTGGATTAAAAATAAGAAAAAATGTTCCAGAAATCAGGTACGATTGGAAGCCGTCAATACAATTTTTAAATAAATTTAATCATAAATTTAATATTTCATGACTTTTTTTATTCTTGATTTTTTAAATAATTCTTTTACTGAACTATATATAATAAAATAATACATTACAAAGTCTAAAACTAAAAAACACGGTATTGCAAAAGATATTCTAATCCCAGAGAGATCTTTCAAACCTATTGAATCCTGCTGTGGAGAAAAATGTTACCAAAAGTTTTCAAATGTGCAACAAGAAAAGTACATACAAATTTTTGGAATCTCGGGAAATATAATGAAAAAAATATGTTTCTCAGAGGATTCTTGAAATGCAAGGATCCTATCGAAACGAATGCAGGTGAAAAACTAGGACGGTTAATTCATTGGATATATTTATTTCCTACTGACGAAGAAAATGTTCCGATTTGTAAGACATTTTTTTGTACTTTTCTATGTTTGGACAAAAGAAGAGTTGAAAATGTTCAAAAAAAGATTTTAAATAAGCAGCCTTTAAAAAATTTGGCAGGTGGAGTACGCATAAGTTGTCTTAAATTAACAGAAAATTTTTAAAAAATTATTGAAGAGCATTGCGAATCAATTCCACATCACAGTTCACATTACAAAGGAAATTCTACCAACCTAAAATATTTTAATAATCCTTCATTAAATCTTGTAGAACTTTACAAATTATTCGGAAAATATTAAAACGAAAAAACAGTGGCTAAATTGACAATAAATCAAACCGTTTATTTTAAGTATTTTAACCGAAATGTTGGCTTCAGTTTTAAATTACCTAGAACTGACGTGTGCAATACTTGCTACAAAAACGAGACAAATGG
>NC_046658.1:32837703-32841469 GCF_010883055.1 Belonocnema kinseyi
CTAACTCTGTTTGCAGTTTTATCAAATACGCGGTATTAAAAGAATTTGCTAAAGACAAGTTCAACAGCATAACATTATTTTCAGACTCATGTCTGGGACAAAGTAAAAACTACACAGTGTTTCATTTTTTGGTTTTATTGTCCATTTATTTGCAAAGCGAGATTAAATATGTGTTTCCAGTTCGAGGCCATTCCTATTGCCAATGCGATAGGAATTTTGGCACATATTCGCAAAAACTGAAAAAATTAGAACGAATTGAAACTGAAGCTGAATATGTAGAAATGATTCGGAATGCTCGTTCACCTTCATTCACAATGGTTCGTTTTGCATGTTTTTCCTGATGGAAAAGTGGATGTTTTTGACAACTATAAGTTGCAAAATCCAACCACTTATTTTTTTTAAACCTACGCTTAAATTAGAAAATCTTTCGAAAAGTCCTCCGCCCCTAATTGCATTAAAAGCTGCCAAAATAAAGGACGTAAAAAATCTCTTCCAGTATTTAAGCGCTACAGGAAAAGAATTTTTCGAATCATATTTTTTAAAAGTACAAACTCAGAATCCAGGCAGGTTTTTGGGCAGCGTCAAGATTACCGCTTGGATTTTAAAACATTCATAATTTTTTAACTATTAATCCAATTGATCTAAAATTTTCCAGAAAACTTCTTTGAACCTCAATTAACAACTTTCTCACTGAAAGATTTCCGTAGATCAAAATTTGTTCGCTAAACGAGGCGCTTGAAGGTTAAAATTCATGATTTTTACATTTCCTAAAAAAAAATTAATAACTTTTTTGTTTATGACAACATTCTCGTTTTTCTTTCTTACATAGTTTCAGAAGACTTAAACACGTACTTTGTATTGGGGAAATCGGGGAATGATGAAAATTGGCCTTGAAATTCTCTACAAGTATCAGTCTTTAAAATTGAAATTAGAAAGATTTTTTAAATTTACACTCAGGACAATATTTCTCAGGCTGAATCCGGCCGTGTCCCCTTTTTGTCGCCAGCGGTTCAATTGATAAATAATCTAATGTTACTCCAGTTCTTTCTCCAATAGAAAAGAAAAAAATAAATCATAAAGGTCATATAATTGATAAGTTAAAATTAATTTTAGATCCATATATTGTTAATAACCATCTAAAAATTTCAATACCTGTAGGAATTGCAATAATTCTTGTAACTGAAGTATAATAAGCTCGAGTATCAATATTTATTCCTACAGTAAATATATGGGGACCTCAACCAATAAATCCTAATATAATAATAGAAATTATTGCATATCTTATACCTAAAGATCCAGAAGTATTTTTTTCACATTCTATATAAATTATATGAGATACTATTCCAAATGCTGGTAAAATTAAAATACAATCTTCTGGATGACCAAAAATCAAAATAAATGTTGATCTAAAATAGGGTCTCCTCCCCCTATTGGGTCAAAAAATAATGTATTTATATTTCGATCAAATAATAATATTTTAATAGTTCTAACTAAAATTGGTAAAGATATTAATAATAAAATTGTTGTTAAAAGGACAGATCATACAAAAATAAAGGAATTTTGTCTATTTCTATTAAATTTGGTCGTATATTTAAAATTATTGCAATAAAATTCATTGGTCCTAAAATCGAAGAAATTCCAGTTAAATGTAAAGAATAAATAGTTAAATCAAAAGAAATTCCTGGATGTCCTGAATGTGAAGATGAAGGAGGGTAAACGGCTCACCCTGTCCTAGCTCCTTAATCTACTAATATACCAGCTAATAATAATAAAAATAATGAAGGAATTCAAAGTCAATATCTTATATTATTTCATCGAGGAAAAGCTATATCAGGGACTGCTAATATTAAAGGAACTAAATAGTTTCCAAATCCCCCAACTGTAATTGGCGTAACTATATAGAAATAGTAGATTATGTACTAGGCAGTCTGATAAGTACCTGAAAATTCTAAGAGATGGGATTAGTATTCACTAATGTGAACCATTTTCGTCAAGCTTGATCCTTCAAATGACGCCTGTCAAAACTTCAGCCATTTATGTTTTCGCATTTACAAGTAGCAGCACTGAGAAGCGACTAACCTCCGAGTTTTTTTTTAATATGGAAAAATCTGAGTTTCGAGTTTTGATCAAACACTACTATCTTCGCAAGAAAACGATATCCGAGATCAAGGCCAAGCTGGATAAGTATTGCCCGGACTCTGCACCGTCGATTGGAACGATTCATAAGTGGTTTACCGAGTTTCGTTGTGGCCGTACGAGCACAGTTGATGCTGAACGATCTGGGCGCCCAAAGGAGGTCACTACACCAGAAAATGTCGAAAAAATCCATGATATGATGTTGAATGGTCCCAAAGTGAAATTAAGAGGGGTAGCTAATGCTGCAGGCATATCATTGGAATGTGTGGGCAATATCGTGCATTCAGTTTTGGGCAAGAAGAATCTCTTTGCGCGATGGGTACCGCGTTTGCTCACAGTGGACTAAAAACGAATTCGTGTGACAACTTCCCAGAAGAATTTGGCATTATTTTCGCGTAAGCCGACCGACTTTTTGCGCCCATTCATAACCATGGATGAAACCTGGATCCACTACTACACTCCTGAGTCAACGAAACAGGCAAAACAGTGGGTTCCACCGGGCCAAAGTGCTCCGAAGCGTCCAAAAACGCAACAATGGGTCGGAAAGGTTATGGCCTCCGTATTTTGGGATGCACATGGCATAATATTCGTGGACTATCTTGAAAAAGGTAAAACCATAACCGGAGCATACTATTCATCATTATTGGACCGATTGAAAATCGACATCGCCGAAAAACGACCGCATTTGAAGAAGAAAAAAACGCTTTATCATCACGACAATGCGCCTGTTCATTCATGCTTAGTTGCACAAGCAAAATTGCATAAAATCGGCTTCGAATTAGTTCCTCAGCCACCGTATTCACCAGACCTGGCCCCCAGCGACTATTACTTGTTCCCTAACCTGAAGAGATGGCTCACCGGTAAGCGTTTTTACTCAAATGAGGAACTCATAGCTGAAACTGAGGTGTGTTTTGGAGACCTTCCGATCGAGTACTTTTCGGACGGCATCAAAAAGTTAGAAAATCGTTGGACTCGCTGTATCGACCTAAAAGGAGAGTATGTTGAAAAATAAAACCGACTTTGGCCAAAAAAACGTCTCCGTGTTTCATTTTTCAGGGACTTATCAGACTGCTAGTACGTAGGCAGTATAAAACAACTTTACTGTCATTGTGCATATGATACTTTATCTGTAATAGGCAGGATAAGCACCCTTTTCTGTAAAATGGCGCTTGATTGTACCGCATACATATGCGCGTCGGATCACCTTAGAAATCTAAAATTCACTTGGTAGTTAAGCTTAGGTTTAAAATGAATTCTTCCCACTCTTTTCTTTCACTTGTCTTAAACTTCTCACTCACTTCTTTCTGCATGCTGTCACTTTACGTGCCGCTCGTCGCAGTACAATAAAGTGATATTTTACTGCCGCTCCGCAGGCAGATAAAGTGCGCTTGTTCTGCATATTTCAGATAAAAATTATTACAAAAGCATGAGCAGTTACAATTGAATTATAAATTTGGTCATTCCCTATTAATTGTAAAGGTATTCTTCACTCTATTCGAATAATTATTCTTGAACCTGAGCCAATTATTCCTGATCAAATTCCATGTATAAAATATAATATTCCAATATCTTTATGATTACACCAAACTCTCGCTTTCAGTCAAGTATCGGGGGTAGCCTTCAAATGGCC
>NC_046658.1:32841569-32843818 GCF_010883055.1 Belonocnema kinseyi
TGTAGTTGAATATAATCATTAAAAAAAAATTTTATTCATTATTTAAATTTTAAGCATAATATTTTCTTTTCGTTGTAAATGAAAAATATTTAGTAAAATAAAAATGACATTAATGTAAAGTATTATGTCTGATTAAAGTAATAAAATGTAAATTTATTCAAGAATATATTATACATTCTATTACTAATTATGAATTTTAATATTTTAATTTTTATATAATTAATAAATGTAAGAATTTTTTAGGTATAAATGCTAATTCTTCAATATTTTTTTGGATAAGAACTGAAACTAATATGATATTATTCATTCCTTTACGTTTATTTTGAAATAAAAAGTTTAATGATTCATCATCAAAATCTTTTTTAATCGAATTAATACCAATTCAAGACAATTTACATTTTTTAATAATTAATCATTTATTCAAACTAATAAATTTTAATAATTATTTGAATTTAAAAATATTTATTATGTTATTAATTTATTAATCATTATCGGATCTTTAATAAGTATTACTTTTCTTTATTCATTAAATTTAATTAAATTAATTAAAGGAAAATCTTCTATTAACCATATAAGATAAATATTATTAATTTTAATGATTAATAAAAAAATATTTACTTTCATTATCTAATTTTTTCAATAACTTCATTAAATTAAATTTATTTATTAATATATTACAAAATTATTTTTTTGAATAATTTTATTTTATTAAATAATTTTTTATTTAAATTTATAGTATTCTTTTTGATACTATTAATTATAAGATTACCTCCTTTTATAGCATTTTATATAAAAACATTTACAATATATTATTGAATCTTTAATAATTTTTTATATTAGAAATTTTAAGTAATAAAAATATTTTTCCGTAAGAAGACTAGCAACGTTCAAAAATATTTACGAAGTCTAACATGGCTCAAGACGGCTAACCAAAACTATTACCGTTCATAAAGTCTAGCGAAAAATAGCAGTACGTGCCGATGGCTGACGAAAAGAAGCACAACTCGCCGAGTGGTAACGAAGCGTAGCACAACTCGCTAACGCGGACGAAAAGTAACACCACTCGGCGAGCGATGACGAAGCCTTTCACAACTAATACATCGCTGACAAAGAGTAGCATTACTTAAACAGCTTTGGCGAAACTTAGCATAACTTACAATCGGTTTTTTATCTGTTTTTTATCTGTAAATTAATGTAATCCAAATTTTGTAGAAAAAAATATATCTTTAAGATGTATGCCAGAGACTAAATTTAGCATCAAATTTAATTTTGCTGCAACAAAAAGCTCAAATAATACCACGCCTTTTTTAATAAATGGCTTATGTTTTTTTATTCAAATAAAATACTCGTCAAATTAGCAAAGTTTTAAAATAACGTACGGGCTGTTATTTGAAAGTATTGGTATTGATAATAGTCTTCGACAATACTTTATTAGATAAATTTGAATTAATTAATTTTATGAGCAACAGCGAGTCATGTTACTCTTCATCAGCGCTTGACTTGTCGTGCTACTTTTCGTCAGGTTTTTGCGAGTGGTGTTACGTTTCACCAGTGCTTAGCGTGTGGTTTTAGTATTCGCCAGCGCTCTACGGGGCGTGCTTTCCTTCGTGAGCACTGGATAAACTGTCTACGAACGGTGCTGCTTTTCGCTGGAGTTTTGAGAGTCGTGCTAATCTTCGCGAGCACCCGCTAGTAGTGCTTAGCTTGGCGAGTGCTCTAGGAGTGGGGCTACTCTTCTTTACGCAATTTTGAACCATGTTCAGTGATCCCAGATCTGAAACGAGATGTGGTCCAATCCTAAGACAGGGCTATGTCCGTGTGAATATAGTAGGAGCAAAGATATTATAAACGTAGATGCGGTGCGAGCTTAGTTACCCGCCATAAATATAGACGACGCGTCCGGCGAAAAAAGTCACTTCCCCTCTACCCACCGCTCCCCGTAAATAGCTAATCCCAGATCTGAAATGAGACGTGGTCCAATACTATGACACGTCTATGTCCGTGTGAATATGGTAGGAGACGATATAAAAGCCTGGGTTGCGCGCGCAACCCATTTCTCCTCTTCTGAATTTGAAAACTCGAAGGTGCACGATTGCCTGTCGGAACACTTCGGCGGTTCTATTTATATCTCTACTTGCTTCGAAATTAAATGAAGAGATTGGGATTTTAATATTTCCAGATTTCGATGCTGGGCTGGCGTTTCTCATGATTTGAATACTTCGCGCGCCTCTTTAATGCGTGTATTTTGA
>NC_046658.1:32843918-32845346 GCF_010883055.1 Belonocnema kinseyi
CCTGGTGACCTTCTCAGTATAAAAACACAAACCCAATAGACCGTGGGCTCACAACGTAAATGGGAGCGTGATACGGATAAGGCCAATTTTCACATGAGGTGTTCGTCTGATGATGAGGAACGTAAAAATGGGTGCCTGGCAGGTGTAAGTGAATGCGTTCACCTATGGCGACCTGTCAAAGGTGCAAATTTTTGGCAGTTAACTTACGTGACTCGGATAAGGTTGAAAATTGGTGTACATGTAGGGGCTGACATTAGAAATAGCACCTGCGCTTTGCCAGGCACTTACCTGGATGCAAAAGTGTTGCCAGGCGGCTTCGAAGTCGCCGGACATTCAGGTGAAATTTCTTGAAGTTGATTTTACAAGAAAAAATTTGAAACAAAAGTTGGTCCACTCCCAGAGATGCATATTTTCATTGATATATAATTTTTTGATAAAATTGATATATTTGGAGAAAACATCGGTTAAAGGAATACCATAGCAATAAAATGCCCTTTTTATTGACAACAAGTGATTTTTTCGAAAATTATTAAGAGACAAAAGGTACTCTATTACAGGTATACTCCAAGATGAATAAGAAGTATTTATTCACAATGTTAATATTTACCAAGTTATTCGCATTTTTCCTTCTTTTTCCCATTTTTTCAATCATCTGCTGTATCTTTAGAAATTTAAAAGAAGGTTTGCTCAAAATTAGTAGACGAATAAAGCAAGTCTTGTGCAATGAATTGGCGTCAGCCACTTTTAATTAAAACAATAATTTATTCTGCTAGAAATAACACAGGCCCACAAAAAAAACAAAAGTGTCTGTGCAATTGACCAGACCTATATATTCTTATGTATTTTTCGACGCTGAATCCGAATTTGCAATAAAAAAGTAGGGTTCACCTGCTTTTTTATGGGGTTTTGATCGAAAAACCTCATTTTTTACGGTTTTTTCATGGTTTTTTTTTTTAAATAAAAAAAAAATAAAGAAAAATTTTAATTTTTGACTTCAGAATCGAATTCTACGGGAAAAAATACATCGAAAACCATGTTTTGTTGTTTTTTTTTACAAAAATTTCAACCCACCATACGGCGATGAAAAGGCAGAAAATCGCGAAAAGTGAAAATTTGCTTCAAATTTGATTAAAATGACATTAAAATCAAGTTTTACGATTTTAAACCGATTTATAAACATTGAAAATACTTTACTGGGGGTTTTTGAGGTCGCTGATCACGAATTTTAAGTCATTTTTTTCAAAAAACAAGTCCTAGTCGGCGTAAGTGGACAATAAACGTGATAAATTGATATTTTTTTCAAAAAATCGATATTTTGGATACTGCTCTGGAGGTTTTCCACTACATGAATCACAAAACTAGAACTTTTTTCGACCCTTGATCATAAAGTAAGACTTGGAACCTATGTATAGCGATATTCATGAACTC
>NC_046658.1:32845446-32846752 GCF_010883055.1 Belonocnema kinseyi
ATCAGATTAATGTGAAAGAAACTAAACCAAGCGATAACACATCATCCGAAGATCTAAGCGAATCCGACGAAAGTGAAGAAAATCTCGCTTCAGATGATGATGCGGAATATGAACCTAAAGGTGTGGAGGAATCTGTGAAAAAATATGATCAAAAGAGTCTGAATGATTTATTTAGAAAGGCTGGCCTATCTAAAGAGCAATGTGAATTGATGGCTTCAGACTTTAAAAAGCGACATATGCTGACAAAGGGAACTAAAGTAAGTGAATATCGTGACCGAGAGAAAACCTGTCGAAAATATTTTAAAGAAGACTCAGGGCTAGTTTACTGCATTGACGTAAAAGGACTTATTGACGAATTAAAACCAGGTATATACAAACCTGAGGATTGGCGCCTGTTCATTGATTCGTCGAAGTGGAGACTTAAAGCAGTCCTTCTTCATAACACAAATAAGTACGCTCCTATACCATTAGCGCATTCAACTGTGCTTAAAGAAGAGTATTCAGACATTGAATTGGTTTTGTCAAAAATAAAATACGAGGAACATAAATGACAAATATGTGGAGACTTAAAAATTTTATCTATGATACTAGGACAACAATCTGGATTTACAAAATATCCTTGCTATTTGTGTATGTTTTATAGTAGAGATAGGGAAAACCACTACAAAAAGAAAATTTGGCCACTAAGAGAGTCATTTGAACCTGGAAAACAAAATATTGTTAAAGAGCCACTTGTAATTTCGTCCAAAATTTTGATACCACCTCTTCACATAAAGCTTGGTTTAATGAAACAATTTGTCAAGGCATTAGACCAAGATGGGGAATGCTACGAATATTTGAGCCAAGTATTTCACCACAAAACAGATGGTAAACTAAGCGCAGGTATTTTTGATGGACCTCAAATTCGTACTCTATTTAGAGATGAAAACTTTGAAAGAACTATGAAAGATGATGATAAGGCAGCATGGTCTAGTTTTAAAGATGTATCAACAAAATTTTTGCGTAACACTAAAGACGTAAATTACAAAACTATTGTAAAAAAATGGTACGCAACTTTGAAAAACTGGGCTGCCTAATGAACTTGAAGCTTCATTTCCTTGATACACACATTGATCAATTTCCTGAGAAAAACGGGGAGTTTAGTGAAGAGCAAGGAGAAAGGTTTCACCAAGACTTGAAGGAATTTGAACGCAGATTTCAAAGGCGATGGGGTATAAATATGTTGGCAGATTACTGCTGGATGATGAAGAGAGAAACATCTTCAGAAAGAGGTCAAAAGCGTGTCAAAAATCCTTTACGCCGGTCA
>NC_046658.1:32846852-32857093 GCF_010883055.1 Belonocnema kinseyi
TAGAATTCGATTCTGAAGTCAAAAAAATAAAATTTTTCTTTATTTTTTTTTATTTAAAAAAAACCATGAAAAAACCGTAAAAAATGAGGTTTTTCGAACAAACCCCCTTAAAAAAAGTAGCTGGACCCTACTTTTTTATTGCAAATTCGGATTCAGCGTCGAAAAATACATAAGAATATATAGGTCTGGTCAATTGCACAGACACTTTTGTTTTTTTTGTGGGCCTGTGTAATCATAATCAGTGTCACGTTCTCAGCTTCTGATTATCGTAGAAAGTTGTAATAAAGATGAATATGATTATAAAAATTAAACAACAAAATCGCTTTACTTTAAAATGCCCATTATTTATTATTGTTGAAGTTTATGTTTTGTCGTCGAGATACGTTCGATCTTTATTACCGTGACGAATGTCTGGGAAACTTGACATTCATCAAGTTTAACCAACTGAGCCTCGGTGGCTCAGTTGGTTAGACACTTGGACTTCACCTCAGAGGTCCGGGGTTCGATCCTTGAGCCGGTACCTTTGGAAATTTTTCAATGTACCTTTACCGAGGTTCTGGTGGTTCGGAACCCACCTTAAGCTGTAGGTCCCCCCATCGTGTACTTGACTGCAACCCAGTCCGTCAATGATGGGGTAAAAACCAGGCTTTGTCCAATATGTCTGGGCAGACTGCTCTCATCAGATCACTTGATTGCATTATAAAAATGCGTCCGTGACTGATGATATATACCGGGAGAGCCCCGTGCAAAATGATCAAATAAAAATCCAACTCTAACCAAAAATGCCTTCGACATATTGGGCAGTATAAGCCTGTAACAACATTTCGCCACAGAAATGTTTTTTATAATTTTTTTCTTTTATGATAGTAAAGAAGCGAGGTGACGAGATAGCAGAAGCGCTTGCCTCCTAGCGGAAAAAATATGTGTGGCAATGGATGACAGCGCCAGGTTACAGAAGCTTAGTGGCCATGGACATAGGAAACACGGGACTAGGCATGCCATCCTAAATTGGGCGAGCGGGGTTGAATACACAAGAGGGGGGAGAATTCCATGAGCGGGGAGAGCCGCCATCCTACGATGTGCCATTTGATTATGCGCACGAGCATTTTTGACGACAAACTGTGCATGAGAATATAAACATGTGGGCGCTGCCATGTTTGTCGCGGGACATCAAAAGGTGGCGGACCACCCCCTCATTGAATCACCCCCGCAATGGCATGCCTAGTCCCTTGTTTCCTACGTTCATATTAGTGGCCAGTCTCTAGAAACTGCATCGGTAACGGGGAAATCGTTGTAAGATCACAGTAACATGACGACAGAACTATTGGAGATTACAATATTTATGTTGATAAATTTTTCACAGTTGGTAAATTCAAATAGTAAAGTTCGATATGCTATTCTAAAATCGAACTACATAAATTAATTCTGAAGATGTCTGCCCCACTGCTTTGAAATGTTAGAAATAGATTTTAAAACGCAATGTCAGGCATTAAAAAACTTGGTGGGATTAAAGGTAAGAATCAATATGATTTTAATAAAAAATTTGCTACCTTATTTTTTTATAATAAGAAAACAAGGTTACAAGATAGATTTTTAGGAGTTTTTAAAAGTTATAATTGTTTCTTTTTTAGAGTTTACCCTGTATTTGGATTCATTTCGCTCGAAATTTCAATTTTCTACTTTACCACAGTATTTCCGATAAATTAAACTAAAATGGCAAGCCCTACCGAAAAATGGATAAAATAACATTTTTTAGGACTTTTCAAAATTTATAATTTCTTTGAGATTTTTTCCTGTATTTTGAAACGTTTGGATTAAAATTTGCAATTTATACTTTCCAGTTTGTTTTTGTAAAATTAAAGCGAATTCAAAAGTTATAGTTTCTTTTTGAGATTTTTCCACGTATTTTGAATCGTTTGTATCCAAAATTTTATTGTTCTATTTTTCAATTTTATTTTCGTTAAATTAAAGTAAACGATCAAGCTCAATAAAAAGATAGTTAAAATATAACTATTTAGGACTTCAAAAAATTATAATTCCTTTTTTGAGATTTTTTTTATTATGAAATAAAATTGTTTGGGACTTTTAAAAGGTAAAATTCCTTTTTGAGATTTTTTCCTATATGTTGAATCGTTTGGATCAAAATTTCAAAATTACTTTTCAAAATCTTTAATTCCTTTTTGAGATTTTTCGCTGTATTTTGAATCGTGTCGATCAAAATGTCAATTTCCTATTTTTCCAAGGTATTTTCATAAAATTAAACTAAATTGTCAAGTCCAATGAAAAACGGTTTAAATAAAATTGTTTAGGAATTTAAAAAATTATAATTCCTATTTCAGATTTTCTCCTGTATTTTGAATCGTTTGGATCAAAATTTAAATTTTTAAAATTTCCACTGTATTTTTATAAAATTAAACTAACTTGTCAAATCTTACACAAAATTTCTAAAATAAGATTTTCGAGGACTTTTCAAAATTTATCATTCCTGTTTGTGATTTTCCCACGTATTTGAAACTTTTGGATTGAAATGAGAAATTTCTATTTTTCCACTGTGTTCTTGTCAAATTAAACTTAATTGTCAAGTCTTATACAAAATTATCAGAATAAAATTATTTAGGACTATTAAAAAGTTATTATTCCTTCTTAAGACTTTTTAATGTTTTTTGAATCGTTTGGATCTAATATTTAAATGTTCTATTTTTCCTCTGTATTTTCGTATAATTAAACTACATTGTCAAGCCCTAACAAAAAAGGAAAAAATAAAATTTTTCTAACTAAATGTTCAAGTTCTATAAGAAAATGGTAAAAATAAAATTATTTAGGACTTTTCCAAATTTATAATTCTTTTTTTATATTTTTTCCCAGTATTTTGAGTCGTTTGGATATAAATTTCAATTTTCTATTTTTCAACGGTGTTTGCGTAAAATGAAACTTAATTTTCAAGCCCAACCAAAAAATTTCAAGATACAATTTTTCAAGCCTTTTAAAACTTATGATTCCTTTTTGAGATTCTTTCCTGTATTTCACTCGTTTAGATTAAAATTTAAATTTTCCAAAGTATTCTCGTGAAATTAAACTAAACTGTCAAGTCCAAAAAAAATGCTAAAATAAAATTATTATTTGGGACTTTTCAAAAGTTATCATTGCTTTTTGAGAATTTTTCTCGTATTTTGAATCGTTTGGATTGAAAATTGAAATTTCTATTTGTCCACTGTCTTTTTGTAAAATTTAACTTAATTGTCAAGTCCTATGAAACAACTATTAGAATAAAATTAATCAGGACTTTGCAAAAGTTTTAATTCCTTCTTCAGATTTTACCACGTAATTTGAAGCGTTTGGATCCAAAATTTAAATCTTCTATTTTTTCACTGTATTTCTGTACAATGAAACTACATATTCAAGTACAATCAAAAAATTTCAAGATAAAATTTTTTAGGCTTTTTAAAAGAGATGATTTCTTTTTGAGGTTCTTCCCTGTATTTCACTCATTTGGATCAAAATTGAAATTTTCGAAAGTATTTTCTTGAAATTAAGCTAAACTGTCAAGTCCAAAGAAAAAAAATGGCTAAAATTAAATTATTATTTAGGAATTTTCAAAAGTTATCATTGCTGTTTGAGGTTTTTCCTCGTATTTTGAAACGTTTAGATTGAAAATTGAAACTTTTATTTGTCCACTGTGTTTTCGTAAAGTTTAACTTAATTATCAATCCCTATAAAAAACTGTTAGAATAAAATTATTCAGGACTTTGCAAAAGTTTTCATTCCTTCTTGAGATTTTTCAACGTATTTTGAATCGTTTGGATCCAAAATGTAAATCTTCTATTTTTTGACTGTATTTGCGTAATATGAAACTACATTTTCAAGTCCCACCAAAAAATTTCAAGATTAATTTTTTTAGGCCTTTTAAAAGTTATGATTCCTTTTTGAGATTTTTCCTGTATTTTACTCGTTTGGGTCAAAATTTAAATTTTCGAAAGTATTTTCGTGAAATTAAACTAAACTGTCAAGTCCAAAAAAATAGCTAAAATAAAATTATTATTTAGGTCTTTTCAAGAGTTATTATTGCTTTTTGAGATTTTCCCTCGTATTTACAATCGTTCAGATCGAAATTTGAAATATTTATTTTTCCACTGTATTTTCGTAAAATTTAACTAAATTGTCAAATCCAATACAAAATTTGTAAAATAAAATTATTTGGGTCTTTTTAAACATTATAATTCCTTTTTGTGATTTTTTTCATGTACATATATAGAATGATTTGGATCGAAATTTTAATTTTCCATTTTCCACGGTATTTTTGTAAAATATAATTAAATATTTAAGCCCTATAAAAAAATGGTTAAAATGAAATTATTTAGAACTTTTGAAAGCTATAATTCCTTTTCGATATTTTTATATTCTCATCATTTATGATTGAGAAAGTATTAGAATGGTCGGAAATTTGACATCACAGTTTTTCAACGGATCTCCACGTTTTGAGCCCCCTGAATCCGAAAATCACGTTTTCACGATGGCGTCTATCTGTCTGCCAATCCAGCCGTCCGTCCGTAAACACGATAACTCTCGAAAAAATGAACGAAACAAATACATCTTTGGCACATTTGTTTAGGTCCTAAAAGAAAGGACGAGTTCGTTAACTAGCCATTTTTGATAAAAATTCGAAAAGTGAGTGCATCTTGAAAAATTTTCTGACCACTTTTTTCTCAATTTGAAAATTCTATTTACAGATATTTATAATATTAAAAAGAACAAACAGTTTATCCTAATGACTTTTTTCGATAATAAGAATATTCTCAGAGATACAGCGTTTTCAAAAAATTTTTTAATCAACCGAAAATAAAAATTTTAGGCCAAGAAACGCACGATATGAAAAAAGTCAAGAACAGAAAAACATTTCTTTTTAAAAGACCTACAAGATTATCATGACAATTTTTTGGATTTTCTGCAAAAATCAAAAATTCAAATTTTGATTGGTAACAAAAAAATAATGAAAAATAAAAATGTCCATTTTGTAGAAAAAATATTTAGGATACGAAAAAAGACGGATTCACAAAAATTGTTATCCCAAAAAAGATCTACAATTTCGTTAAGAATCACTTCTTTATAGGACGCGTACCTTTTATTTTATTCGTGAAAAAGAACGTTGAAAAAAAAATAAAATAAAAAAATGTGTGGAAAAACGACGAAAGTTACGAGAAAAAAATTCAACAAAACCTGTTTACAAATGTCTGTCGGAAATCGAGCGCGAGTGTCACGATGAGAATATGTACGTCAAAGCCTACAAAGCTTTGAGAAACTTAATCTTTGACTATACTTACTTAAGTAGACAATTCAGAATATGAAGACGCATATAAATACTGCCATTGAACCGTTGCGCGCCCTAGGCTCAATTTTTCCACGGGATTTTCGTAAAATTAATTTAAATTTTTAAGTCCTATAAAAATCAATAAAAAATCTTTCATCCAGAAATATATTCTGTGAAATCGTTCCATATCTTCCGAAATTTTAGAAAATTCATACTAAAATATTTCAAAGGCTTTGAAATCCCTTTAAATTATTGAAATTATTTAATAATTCGTTGGAATCTATTAAAATTCCTGAAAATATTTTCAATTGAAAGGTCTTGAGAATGCCTGATGTGTTTTAAATATAGCATATAATCCTTTAAATCCCTCCAAATTATTAAAATACGAGTATATTGAAAATTTCTTCGAATCCTTAAAAATACCTACAAATATTTTAAAAGAATTCAAGATAATTCAAAAATAGGTATATACTAGAATTGAAATATTTATTGAAGGAAAAGTGTCTACTTTGATCTTTTTATTTTAAAAAGTGACTCAAGAAGTGATTTGAAAAAAGAAGTTACCAGCAGTGACTGTGTGGCAGACCTGATTATTTTTACAGTTTCTTTTTACATAAATCCCCGGATGGATTTTTCGGTTTTTTTTTCAAATACCTGCCTCTAGGAATCTTTCAGCTTATTGAACAATTTTTAAATATAGGGTACAATAGGGTTACGGGGACCGGTCTGTGAGGCCTACCTATATTAAAATCAATTGATTTCCATTGCCGAATGTTTTTAATATGGGTAACATTTTATATGATACCCTAATTTCAATATATTTCTGAGGGGGCCCCAAAAATTTATTGTCAGTCCTGCGCCCCGGGGCTTAGATGGTACTTTCCGACACTGCTAAGAAACGAAATAATCAAGACAAATTTCTCTTCAACGGGCATCAGGATTCAACAATGATTGATCTCTCTCTTTCTATCATCACTTGTCTCTTTTTAAATGGATGAGTTATTTTGACAACAGATAGACGAAGATGGACGAAGATCATCGAAGTAATCTCAAGTGACAACGAGCACTGCCGGTTGCTGTCGACTCGTAACCCAGTTCTAACACGCAATCGCGATTCTTCTCATGTGATCGTTTTTTTTAAATCGATTCTTTCGTGTTTAATATCGGCATTCGCGAGAAAGAATGTCTTGTGACTTTGTGCCAGAAAAAGGATTGTAAAACGTGTGGGTATTTAGCGCGTGTACCCAAACACACAATACGATCAAGGATTATTGACGTTCGTCTTCGGGATTGGGAAGCATCGGAGGAGCTTCGCAAAAGCAGCTTTCGGAATCCTGTTCCTTGGCGTCCTCTGGGTGCCTCTGTCATCTCAGATGAAGGATATAAAGGTTACAGCTCATGGTAACTAGGTAAAATTATGTAAATATTATATTTGTAAACACTCGTTTTTAATAAAAAATTTCCCTGTTTTCTTTTGCTTTCGACGGATCATAATGGAATTTTTAATTTTCATCATTTTTAAGCAGGTTAATTTTCAAAGGTTAAATTTTAAACTGTTGCAAAATTGAAAGATGAATTTACAACAGTTGTAAATTAAATCTATAATTTTTTTCCCTTTTCAATTTTCTTCTATTGTTATCATTGTTGAAAATTCAATTATTTGCGTAAAAAAACACTAACATAATCTAAAGTTTTTTAAATATTTGCAATTTAACTAAAATTCAACCTAAAATTGTTATCAAATGATGAACCTTGTATGAAATCGAATATTTTTTTAATACAGTGAAACACTTCAATAGCCCTCCCTTCTATAGCCATTCCGAGAATTGAAACTGCGCCGTAGGTAGGTATAACAGGAAATGCGCGGGGGCCACGGGGTCTGCGGTTGTCACTCTCAAGGTTAGCCCCGAAATCGGCAGTATAAAAGAGTTTCACTGTACAAATGTAAATAGCTAAAGAAAATCACTATAATAAGCTAACAAACCTTAAGAATAAATTGTTCTACATTCACAAGTTCATTAAATATTCGAAAGTATAATTCGAAATTTAAATATTATTAGTTTTTTAAGTTGTTTTAATTTATTTTAAATCATTTATGTTTTAAGGTGTTTGATTACATAAACGTTTCAGTATCACAATTTTTGGTAACTATAAATTTGTTCCGTTTTAAATGATGTTCGCCTTCGTTTAAGTTTCAAGGTTCTGTCATAAAAATGGTTTCATTTTTAATGCTTCCTATTTGAAATCACTATTTGCTTTGAAAGTTTTATTTAGTATAATTCAATTCCTTCATTATATTTAGAAACATTTGTCTAATCAGCTTTGATATTAAACTATGATAAAATGAAATAAATAATTGTGTAGTGACTATTTAAAATTCAAAAATTTAAAAGCTTTGACTTTGAACAATTTATATTAATTTTAAATATTAGATTGCCGAATCTTAATCGCTGCAAATTTAAAATTGTTCCAATTCAAAAGTTTGCAGTTTTTATTTATTTAATTTTGAATGCTTTTAATGATAAATATCAAAATTGCAATCCCCCTTAATTTTAAATTACCTAGTCTTGAAATATTAAATTTTTAAAGTATTGACATTGTCCTATTTTCTAAATTTTCAATCTGATATAATTCAATTTCGTGATTCTTCAATTTAAAATATAATTTTTGAATTTCCAGGTTTTCAATTTAGGAATTGTACAATTCAACTCTTGATTCTTATTAAAGTGTACAAAATCGTTCAATAAGTTATATTAAAAATTTTTTTTAAAAGCTTTCATTAAGAAATGATCAATTATTGTTTGAATAATAAGTAAAAAATAATATTAAAAAATCGGTTTTATTATGGCTTTTCAAATCTGTACTCATATGATTCAAAGTCAATCGGTTTCTTGCAAAAGGTTTGCTGATGCTTATCGATTTCAGCAATTATTCTTGATAACATATGTACAAAAATTAACATAACTTTAATTTGCTTCTAAAATATAAATATTCTTTAAAATATATATTAACGACCGCTAGTTTAACCTAACATTAAAACAAACCACATTTTTTCAATCTAATAATTTTTTACTAGTAATAACGCCAGCTGTTAAAAAAATGTGTTCAAATTATAATGTTGTTTCTTTAAAAATATAAATTTTTCATGTCAAACGCCAACTAACTTAAAATTATTAAATTGCTAACATTCCTTAAAAACTAATCATTTTGTTATAGAAATGTTTATTACGATTACCTTAAATTGTTTGAAAATTATAAATATATAATATTCAAGGTCAAAGGCCAATACAACTTAAAATTGTTAAAAAATTATGAATCTTCTTTAGAAACTAATAATTTTGTAATTAAATTGTTTATTACAGATGAAAAACTTTAGCAGAATTCAAAATGGTTGAAATTTGTAAATTCTCTTGTTTAAAATAAAAGTCATGAAATTTAAGGGCATGTGACACAGCTAAATTCCTATATTACCGACCACAGTTTTCCAGTACACTGAATTTTTTTTTGAAACTAAGAACTTTTTTTGTAAATAAAATATCGAGCTGAAATTTTGGGAAATGTATTAGAGTACAATAAAGTACGTTTAGGTACTGCATTTTTGTAGGAACTTCACTGAGAATTATTTCATATTTTTTCTGAACCTCAACATTTCTTGAACGTTCAAACTTATTTTATACATAAAATATCGGTCTCAAACTTTGAGAAATGCAAGAGCCGAAAGAAAACTACGTTTAAGTACAAAGCTTAATAATAAAAGATGTAAAAAATATATTTTAACAATCAATTCCAACGGCATCAGCCGTTAACGTTGTACACGAAAATGCGAAACCTGGCGGCCACTAGACGAGGCTCTAGAGGGTTCGTATTTTCGTGTACAACGTTACCGGCTGATGCCGTTAGAATTGATTGTTGAAATCATGGACATAGGAAACACGGGACTAGGCATGCCATCCTACCTTGTCGAGCTGCAGAAATAAATATAATATACATATGATATATTAGTGTTGCAAATAGCGTACCTGCTAGGCGGACAGATTAAAAAAAAATTGATTTAAATGTCATTATTTTCATTTAAAAATACCAATTTCAGGTGAAACACGATAACAAAACCTAAATTTGTTGAAGAGTTGTAAGTGTTTAATATTGGATTAAAATGCCATCCACACCCATCGTATTCACAAATCTTTAGTACCTACCGACTACATTTGTTTGGAGCTTTAAACATTATTTACAGGATGAAAAATTTGATGATCTCACAGATCTGAAAAATCCATTGGACGATTTGTTTCATTCACGACCAAAAGAATTTTAGACTGCAGGTGTACAAAGTCTACTAGAACGTTAGGCACGAGTCCTAATTTCAGAGACAGCCTACATTACTGTATAATCTGTTACTATTAAAATAAAATGTTTTTCAATTTTACTTTTATTTTGTGTTGCAAGACTTTCTTAAAAACCCAATATAATAACAATACGAAATAATAATTAAATCACGACTCTAATTAAAAGATCGACCATTTTAAGCACTTAAAAATAAAAAATAGATGGATTTCTCTTAAAAGCTATAAGTTGAGCAAGTTCCATTTGGAGCATTTTGTAATTGCAAAGCATTTAGTTCTTATTTTGGAATAAACCTTGTTTTAAAATCATTAAAATTTTAATCTCCCAATTTTTTTAATATTAATGAAATTAAGTTTAAAAATCCTTCAATTTTTCATACTTTCCATTTTTAAAATTCTGAAATAATTGTGAGCTATTAAGCATTTATTTTTAATATAGTTAAATTTGGAATTTATCATTAGTAAATTGTTAATTTCAAATGCCTCATTCTCAGAATGATATGATACAGTCTGTCAAGTTAAAGCGTGGGTGGCTTTACTCGCAGTCGGTAAGGTGTATCGACATGATTTTGGTGTCAAAATATTAAGAAGAGCTC
>NC_046658.1:32857193-32868442 GCF_010883055.1 Belonocnema kinseyi
GAGGGAGCTCTTCTTAATATTTTGACACCAAAATCATGTCGATACACCTTACCGACTGCGAGTAAAGCCACCCACGCTTTAACTTGACAGACTGTATCTTATTATGAGTCACTTCCTGCGTATGCTTGTGACCACATCTATCAGTTAGTCTTATTCTTGCCTTAAAGAAATAAAGATCAGCTTAAAACTGTATTTAATTTGTTTAAATATTTCATTCAAATTCCTTATACCAAGTCCTTACTTTGGGTTCTTAATTGAGCCTCCATTGGCCGAATATTGACTAAGTCCTGCTAATATATTGCCTTCATTGGCCGGATATTCACTAAGTCCTGCTCATGCCTTGCCTAAATTGACCAGATATTGACTAAGTCCTGCTTATGTCTTGCCTTAATTGGCCGGATATTTACTGAGTCCTGCTCATGTCTTGCCTTAATTGATCGGATATTTACTAAGTCCTGCTCACGCCTTTCCCTACTTGGCTGGATATTTACTAAGTCCTGCTCATGTCTTACCTTAATTGGCCGGATATTGACTAAGTCCTTCTCATGTCTGGCCTTCATTGCCATTAGGTTACTTTCTTCGCGGACGGCCAGAAATGTATTCGAAGATCTCAATTTGAAAAACTCAAAAGAATCCAAAAGAGTTCAAAGAATCCAAAGAATTCCAAGATTTTAGAAGAATTTAAAGAATTCAAAAGATTTAAAAGAGTTCAAAGAATTCAAAAGATTTCAAAGAATTAAAAGGAATTCAAAAAATTTAAAAGAATTCAAAGAATCGTAAAAAAGATGTTCTGCACTTCAAGAAATGGAAAGCCAGAGGGTGGATAAGGGCGGTTGTCTTTCCTTTGTGAGTAAGAATAATTATTACAGTTTTGGTAAGTAAATCAATTAAATTTGAAGCATCTAAATTATAAATTTACTGTTAAATACTGCAATTTTGTGAAGCAATGAGTGCTTCTTTATTTGGATGTTGATGAATTTCAAAGGGATTGAAAAGAATTAAGAGAATTCAAAAGTATTTGAAAGAATTCAAAGAATCCGAATGGTTTCAAAGAATTCAAACGAAATCTTCGTAATTTAAATTTGCTAATATTAATTTTAAGCAATACTTGATTTCTGAATTCAAAGATTTCAAAAAATTCCAAGCTCCAAAACAGTGCCATAGATTGCAAATAATTGTAAAGAATACACAGAATTTAGACGAGTTTAAATGATTTACAAGAATTTAAAGAATTTAAAGAATTCAAAATAATTCAAAGAATCCAAAGAATTTGAAGAATTCAAAAAAAAAATCAAAGAGTTTAAAAGAATTCAAAGAATTCAAAATATTTTAAAGAATTCAAGAATTCAAAGAATTTAAAAGAATTCAAGGAATCATTAAAAAGATGGTCTACCCGTTAAAGAATGGAAAGCCAGAGGGTGGATGAGGTCGGTTGTCTTTCCTCTGTGAGTAAGAATAATTTTTATAGTTTTTGTAAATAAATCATAAATTTGAAGCATCTTAATTATAAATTTAATTTTAAATGCTGCATTTTTTGCGAAGCAATAAGTGATTCTTTATTTGCATTTTGATTAATTTTAAACGAATTCAAAGAATTCAAAGAATTCTAAAGAAGTCTAAATAATTCTAAAGAATTAAAAAAATTCAAAAGAATTCAAAGAAATAAAAAGAATTCAAATAATTTGAAGGAATTTAAAGAATCATAAAAAAAGATGTTCTACACTTTACTCTACACTTTAATTTTTTGTTAAGTAAAAAGTGATCTTTTATTATCAAATTAAAGACTTTTAAACGTATTTAAAATAATTTATAAAATTGAAAAGTATTCAAAATATTTCAAAAAATTCAAAAGCATTCACAAAATCCGAATGCATTCAAAAAATTCAAACGAGCTCTCCCTAAATTTAAGTTTTAATATTAATGATAAGCAGTCCTTAATTTTTAAATTCAAAGAAGTCCAAAAATTCACGCATGAAAACAAAGCAACAGATTGTAAAGAATTCAATAGAATACACATATAATACAAAATCAAACGAAATTAAAGGATTCAACAGAATTAAAAAGAATTCGAAAATATCTAAGAATTAAAAATTATTCAATGGATTTAAATGAATTTTTAGTATTAGGTCTTTGCTTTTAATTTGAAGTAATAATATTTCTATTTACAGAACTAAAAAAATCAAACGATTCAACAGAATGCAAACAATTAAAAAAAAGTGTAAATAGACAAAATAATTCAGAGAATTAACCAAATTAAAAAGATTTTAAAAAATGATAAATAACTCAAAAGTTCTCAAAATATATTAATCGATAACTAAATAATTTTAAATAATTCAAAGAATCAAAATGAACTCATCTTAATTAAAATCTTTTATTATTAATGTTAAGTAATACTTAATTTTCTGATTTAAACAATTCAAAACAGTTAAAGTGTGAATACAATTCAACAGGTTGCAAAGAAATTCAAAAGTATTCAGAGATTTGAAGAAATTCGAAAAGTATTTTAAGAGTTCAAAAGATTTTAAAGAATTCACTTAATTCCAAAAATTTAACAGAATTAAAAAATTAGAAATAATTAATATTTTTTTTAATTCAAAGACTCAAAATATATTTGAAGAATTCAAATAAACACTTCTTGATTTAAAAATAATAATATCAATTTTAATTTTTAATTATTTTTTAAATTCAAAACATGAAAACCATGCAACAGAGTGCAAAGAACTCTAAAAATTACACGGATTTCAAGCGAATTCAAAGAATTAAAAAATTAAAAACAAATTAAAGAATTTAAAAGCATTCATTGAATTCAGATACATTTTTAATTTTAGTTAGATGCTTTTAATTTTAAAATGTAATAAAGGGCATGTGATACATAATGATGTCACGTATTACCGACCGTCCCATGTTATTCTTTTGCGCCAATTTAAAAATAGGGAAACTGAAATATCGAGCTAAGTTTTTTTTTTTAATGATAGGTATTATTATGGGACAGGTCTGTCTGGTCATTTAAAGTTGCTATATTATAATAAATATTAATTTTGGATATTTACAATGTTCAGCACAGAGCCTTGTATATCAATTTATTTGCATATTGAGAAAGCAACTTCAGAATAAGATTCGAGCGCCACCTACTGTAGCAGTTGTCGTTGCTAGGAGAAACGCAATTCCGGTTTCGTAAAGAATGAGTCGGCAACGAAGATAGAATTTTAAATTTTGTAATGTGACTACATGTCTAAATAAAAAAATATTCGCAAACATGTGCTGCCACCTTCTACTTTATGAAACCTCAGGTTTCACTGATAGTGTAATTGGTAGCCATTTTGTGAATTCTTTGTAACCATCCGAATCATTTGAAATCACTTTAATTTTTTGAAAATTTTTTAAATATTTAATATTCTTTAAATACTTTTTAATTTTCCCAATTCTCCACATTTATTTAAAAACTATATTGTATTCTTTGAATTTTCGAATTCTCTGATTCATCTTGAACTCTTTCCATTATATTGTTTTTTTTTTAATTCTTTGAATTCTTCTGCATTCATAGAATTATTTAAATATTTTTTACAATCTTTTAACTGTTTTAAATTCTTTCGAATCCAATAAGTACACACACACACACACATACACACACACACACATATATATATATATATCAATATTTTAAATACATTGAATTCCATTTGATTATCTAAAATTCTTAATTTTTTCAAGTATTTCTCAAGTATTTTTTGAATACATTTGGATTGTTTAAATCCTTTTGAATTCTTAGAGTTCTATCAAAATGGCTCACAATCTCTTCCATTTTTTTGAATTGATTAAATTCGAAAATGAAGAAAGGCTGAATGTAAAGGATTGATTTGAATTCTTTTGAATCTTCGCATTTCTTTAAATTCTTTTGAAACTTCGGGATTCTACGAAATTATTGAATTCTTAGAATTATTTCGAAGTCTTGGGACTTTTTTAAATTCTTTGAACTTTTTTAAATTCTTTTTTATATCTAAACTGCTTCTGGTTCTTTTTAATTTTTTGGATTGCGTTGAATTTTGTTTAAATTCTTTGAATTTTTCGAATTGAAATATTACGTATTACTTAGAATCAAAAGCAATAACCCACAATTAAAAATTCATTTTTTTTTATTACTTTTGGATTCTTTGACTTCTTCTAAATTCTTTAACTTCTTTGAACTCTTGAATTTTTTAAATAATTTTTAATCATCTTAGACATTATATTTCAAAGATAAGGTATGAATTATGACTAAAATTAATAATATGAAGAATTAGTTTGAGTTTTTTGAAATTTTTGAAAAAACTTCCTGTAAAAACTGAACTTTGTGCTTTAAAGGAGGAACACGAAAACAAAAATAATAATTTTTACCTCAACTGAGGAGAACGCGAATATTTATATTATTAAAAAATATATTTTTGGATTATTTACTGCTTTTAAATTCTTTCCATACTTTTTAATTGGTTTGAATTCTTTTTAATTGTTTTCATTCTGTTGAATTCTTCGCATTATTAGAATTTATTTTAATTTTCTAATTCAAAAAAGAAGTAATTCTTGAAATTGAAAGCAAATACCTAAAATTAAACATTTATTTCAATTATTTTATAATCTTTTGAATGCTTTTAAATGTGTTTAAATTCTTTTAGCTCTTGAATTTTTCGAAATCTTTTGAATTCTTCAAGCCTTTTAAATTGTTTGAAGTCTTTTGTAAATTTAGATTGTTTCGAATTTTTAAAAATTCTTTGCATTCTGTTGAATCCTTTCAATTTTTTGAATTTTTTAAATTCAAATATTAATTACAATTTACAATTAAAAGAAACTAACTAAAATTAAAAATGTATTTGAATTCAATGAATGCTTTTAAATTCTTTAATTTTTTAAAAAATTTTTTAATTCTTTGAATTCGCTTAAAATCCGTGTAATTTGTCGAGTTCTTTGCACTCTGTTGCATGGTTTCCATGCTCTGAATTAAAAAATTAATTATTAATTAAAATTGATATTAATATTTTAAAATCAAGAAATATTTATTTGAATTCTTAAAATAGATTTTGAGTCTTTAAATTTGAAACAAAATTTCATTATTTAAAATTTTTTAATTCTGTTAAATCTTTGAAATTGAGTAAATTCTTTAAAATATTTTGAATTCTTAGGATACTTTTTGAATCTCTTCAGTTCTCTGAGTACTTTTGAATTCTTTGCAACCTGTTGACTTGTATTCACGCCTTAACTGTTTTGATTTGTTTAAATTGGAAAATTAAGTATTACTCAGCATTATTAATAACAAAGTAAAATTAAGCCAAGCTTATTTTGATTCTTTGAATCATTGTAAATTATTTTGAATTCGATTAATATCTTTTGAGACCTTTTGAAATCTTTAACATTTTTGAAAACCTTTTTAATTTGATTAATTCTTTGAATTCTTTTTAATATTTACATTTTTTTAAAATTGTTTGCATTCTGTTGAAACCTTTGATTTTTTTAGTTATATAAATACAAATATTATTACTTCAAATTAAAATCAAAGACTTAATACTAAAAAGTAATTTCAATTCTTTTGAATTCTTTTGAATCCTTTGATTCTATAAATTCTTTTGGATGCGTTTGAAAGTTTTAATTTGAAAATAAACGATCACTTTGTACTTTAAAAAAATTAAAGTGTAGAGTAAAATGTGGAACATATTTTTTTATTATTCTTTGAATTCTTTAATTCTTTGAAATCTTCTGAATTCTTATAAATTATTTGATTTTTTTTTAAATTCTTTAAATTCTTCGGATTCTTTGAATTATTTTGCATTCTTTGAATTCTTTGAATTCACAAAAAATGCAGTATTTACCAGTAAAATTATAATTTAGATGCTTCAAATTTATTTGATTTACTTACAAATACTATAATAATTATTCTTACTCACAAAGAAAAGAAAACCGCCCTCATCCACCCTCTGGCTTTCCATTTCTTAAAGTGTAGAACGTCTTTTTTTATGATTCTTTGAATTCTTTTTAATTCTTAGAAATCTTTTGAATTCTTTTAATTCTTCTAATTCTTTTGAATTCCTTGGATTCTTTGAACTCTTTTGAATTCATTTAAATTCCTTGAATTCTTGAATTCTTGAATACTTTTGAATTATCTGAAATCTCTTGAATTCTTTTGAATTCTTTGAAATCTTTTGAATTCATTGGATTCTTCGAATTCTTTTGAATTCCTTGGACTCCTTAAATTCTTTCAAATTCTTTGAATTCTTTGAATTCTTTAAATTTTTGTAAATCATTTAAACTCATCTAAATTCTGTGTTATCTTTCGAATGATTTGAAATGTGTAGCACTATTTTGATGCTTTGCATTTTTTGAAACCTTTGAATTCAAAAATCAAGTATTACTTAAAATTAATATTAACAATTTAAAATTACGAAGATTTCGTTTGAGTTCTTTGAAACCATCTGTATTCGTTGAATTGTTTTGAATTCTTTTGAATTATCTTAATTCTTTTGAATCCGTTTAAAATTCATCAACATGCAAATAAGGTATCACTTATTTCTTAACAAAAAATACAGTATTTAACAGTAAAATTATAATATAGATGCTTTAAATTTATTTTATTTACTTACAAAAACTATAATAATTATTCTTACTCACAAAGGAAAGACAAACGCCCTCATCCACCCTTTGGCTTTCCATTTCTTAGAGTGTAGAACATCTTTTTTTATGATTCTTTGAATTCTTTTTAATTCCTTGAAATCTTTTGAATTCTTTGAATTCTTCGAATTCTTTTGAATTTCTTGGATTCTTTGAATTCTTGAATTCTTTTGAATTATTTGAAATCTTTTGAATTCTTTGAATTCTTTTAAATTCTTTGAATTCTTTAAATTCTTTGAACTCTTTTGGATTCTTTTGAGTTTTTCGAATTGAGATCTTTGGATACATTTGTGGCCGTCCGCGAAGAAAGTGACCTGATGGCAATGAAGGCAAGGCATGAGAAGGACTTAATCAACATCCGGCCAATTATGGCAACACATGAGTAGGACTTAGCTAATATCCGGCCAATAAAGGCAAGATATAAGGAGGACTTTGTGAATATTCGGCCAATTAAGGCAAGACATGAGCAGGACCTAGTTAATATCTGGTCAACCAAGGCAAGACGTAAGTAGGACTTAATCAATATCCGACCAATTAAGGCAAGACATTAGCAGGGATAAATGAATATCCGGCCAGTGAAGGCAAGACAAAAGCAGGACTTAGTAAATATCCGGTTAATTAAGGCAAGACATGAGCAGGACATAGTAAATATCCGGCCAATGAAGGCATAACATGTGCAGGAATTAGTCAATATCCGGCCAATTAAGGAAAGACATGAGCAGGACTTTGTAAATATCTGGCAAATTAAGGCAAGGCATGTGCAGGACTTTGTAAATATCCGGCCAATTAAGGCAAGACATGAGTAGGACTTAGCGAATATACGACCGATTATGGCAAGACATGAGCAGGACTTAATCAATATCCGGCCGACGAAGGCAAGATATGAGCATGACTTAGTCAACATCCGCCCAATGAAGGCAATACATGATATGGACTTATTCAATATCCGGCCAATTAAGGCAAGACATGAGCAGGACTTTGTAAACATCTGGCCAATTAAGGCAAGACATGAGCAGGACTTAGTCAATATCCGGCCAATGAAAGGAAGACATAAGCATGAATTAGTCAATATCCGGTCAATGAAGGTAATACATGAGTAGGAATTAGTAAATATCCGGCAAATGAAGACAAGACATGAGCAGAACTTAGATAATGTCCGTCAAATTAAGGCAAGATATGAGAAAGACTTAGTAAATATCCGGTCAATTAAGACAAGACATGAGCAGGACTTAGTCAATATCCGACCAATGAAGGCAAGACATGAGCATGAACTGGTCAATATCCGGCAAATGAAGGCAATATATGAGCAGGACTTAGTCAATATCCATCCAATTAAGGAAAGACATAAGCAGGACTTAGTGAATATACGGCCGATTATGGCAAGACACGAGCAGGACTTAGTCAATATCCGGCCAATTAAGGCAAGACATGAGCAGGACTTAGTGAATATCTGGCCAATTATGGGAGGACATGAGTAGGACTTAGCTAATATTCGGTCAATGAAGGCAATACATAAGCAGGGCTTAGTAAATATCTAGCAAATTAAGGCAAGACATGTGCAGGACTTTGTAAATATCCGGCTAATTAAGGCAAGACATGAGCAGGACTGAGTGAATATCCGGCCAATTAAGGCAAGATATTAGCAGGACTTAGTGAATATCCGGCCAATTATGGCAAGACATGAGTAGGACTTAGTCAATATCCGGTCAATGTAGGCAATACATAAGCAGTACTTAGTAAATATCCGACCTATTAAGGCAAGATATTAGCAGTATTTAGTCAATATCCGGCCAATGAAGGCTCAATTAAGAACCCAAAGTAAGTACTTGTTATACGGGATTTGAGTAAAATAATAAAACAAATTAAATACGGGTTTAATCTGATCTTTATTTTTCCAAGGCAAGAAAAAGACTGATTGGTATAGTCACAAGCATACGCAGGAAGTGACTCATAATAAGATATATCATTTGAAATGCAGCATGCCAGCTTTTTCTATGCAAAATATTCCCTAAAAATCTGTTTCCAATTTTAAAAATAAGTGAATAATCTTTAGTTATGGGTATTTCTTTAAAAAGCGATTTCTTAGAAACAATCATTTCAACCATACAAAAGGTTACTTTCAAACTTGTAAAAAGTTGAGTTACAGGTAATATTTTCCGAGACAAAATAAAGCATCAAGCGATTAAAGAAATGATAAGTAAAAAAATCATTTGAAAAGAAAAAAACATGATTAAAACAAAATAGGAAATAGAAACACTATTTTTCCAGAGATCTGGCTTATACCACAAGTACCTTCAAAAATATAACATTGTCAGAATAAGGCATTTGAAATTAACAATTTACTAATGATAAATTCCAAAATTAACTATTTTAAAATAAGGTATATTCAAAAATAAAAACTAAATGCTTTGCAATTACAAAATGCTTTAAATGGAACTTGCTGAACTTACAGCTTTCAAGAGAAATCCGTCTATTTTTAATTTTTAAGTGCTTAAAATTGTGGATCATTTTATTAGAGTCGTGATTTATTTATTATTTCGTATTATTATTATATTGGGTTTATAAGAAAGTCTTGCGACACACACTAAAATGTAAAATTGTAAAATATTTTATTTTAATAGTAAAAGATTATACAGTAATGTAGGCTGTCTCTGAAATTAGGACTCGTGCCTAACGTTCTAGTAGACTTTGTACACCTGCAGTCCAAAATTCTTTTGGTCGTGAAAGGAAAAAATCGTGCAGTGGATTTTTCAGATCTGTGAGATCAGCAAATTTTTCATCCTGTAAATAATGTTTAAAGCTCCAAACAAATGTAGTCGGTAGGTACTAAAGTCTCGTGAATACGATGGGCGTGGATGGCATGTTAATCCAATATTAAACACTTACAACTCTTCAGCAGATTTAGGTTTTGTTATCGTGTTTCACCTGAAATTGGTATTTTAAAATGAAAATAATGACATTTAAATACAATAATTTTTTTTAAAATCCGTCCGCCTCGCGGGTACGCTATGTGCAACACTATTATATCATATATATATATATATTATATTTGTTTCTGCACCTCGGGCTGGTACGGCTTATTCAAATATTGCAAAGTGATTTACAAAGTTTATTTTTTTCATGATTACTTTAATATTTTCTCCTTATTTTTTATTAATTTTTATTCTCGGCTTCCATTACAAATGGATCTTTTTATGAATTTATATGATTACATTTTATAATATGTATTGGTATTAAAACATACGTATTTTTGATTATTTTGATTAAAAAATTTTTTAAATGTGTGCATCATAAAAAAAACAATGTTGGTACTAAAGTTTACAATGCAAGTTGTTCCGTTTTTCCATAAATTAAGTTTCTTTATTTTTCAATGTTATCTTTAACGATTTAAACCAAAAATACCCATCCGACCCTTAAGTGGCTCAAAGAAAATTTGTAGACCTAATTTAGGCGATAAATTGTCTTAGTTAAAATGTTATTGTAGTTTGTATCGATTTTTCAAAATGTTGATTTTTTTTTCATTTTCAATGTATTCTTATAACAAAAGTTTATTACAAATTTTAGATATTTTTAAAAGGCACAATTTTTCGTGATTCGTGTATTTTCGTATTTGGCATCATTTTCTCCATGATTTGATTTTTTTTTTAATGCCAACGTTTGTTTTTCACGATTAATAGAAAAACTACGTATTCTGTCATGAAGTAATTGATAACCAATTTTGTAGATCATTTGTTGGTGAACAAATTTGTCTCTTTATTTTTTTCGTAACTTGTGCCCTTTGTCTAAAAGTTTAATTTTTCTATTTTTAATGTTGTTTCTAACGGATCAAATATTGAAAATTCCATAACTTTTTAAGATTATTTTTGGAGAGATTAGGGGCCGCCAAACTTATATTTGCTTAATAAAGTACACTATCTTTATGGTGGTGGAGGGGGTTTACTATTCATTCGTTGCGATGTATATGGATACAATATATCTAAGGTTGATTAGCAGACTTGACCAGGGTAACCTTGGGTTTTTGGTGCTGCTGATTCCGAATCCGAGGTCCTTCAACCTATATCACATCAGGTTCGAGCTCATTTGAAGGTCAAGTTAAAAAAAAGCTGATACAGAAATCGAGAAAAATAGATATATAAGTTTTATGGTTTCAAAATCCGAATACGGGGTTTGTTTAAACGCTAAATGCCATTTAGAAAGAGGGGCAATTTTTTTAGCATAATCTTGGGTTGTTCTTGAGATAACCATTAAACGACCTGCAGATGACCTTAAGGGCATTCATTACGTGGCATTTTTTCTCCCTACCCTGAAATTAGCTCTAAATGACATCAAGCAGCTAAACAAGCTCCGAATATAGATTCAGAAACCCTGAAAACTTATATATCTATTTTTCTGGATTTCCTTATCAGATTTTTTCAATTTTACCTTCAAACGACCTTGAACCTTGTATGATAGAAGTTAACAGACCTCGGATTTGGAATCAGCGACCTCGAAAAATCAAGCATACCCTATTCAAGTCTGCTAATCAAGCTTACATATTTTATATTTATATACGCCGCACACTAATAAATAGTAAAACAACCCTCATCACCTCCGTGAAGAAGGGGGGGGGGGGGGGG
>NC_046658.1:32868542-32885523 GCF_010883055.1 Belonocnema kinseyi
AAGGTATGGAGGTGAGGGTGATCCGTTTACGGTGCTATAACTGGCAATTTTTTTTCGAAAAAAGTCATAAGAGAAAATGTTCTTACTTTCAATGTCTACGAATAACATACAAAAGGCATCCAAAAAGACATACAGACAGAGACTTATTCGTAAAAACCAGTTTTTCGGTTTCAGAGGGTCTAAAAACGTGATTTATATATTTTGTTTATAAAAGAAATAAATATTATTAATAAAAATTCACACTATGTATAGACTATATATAAATTTCCGCCTGGGTTAAAACATTGTTAGTTTTTAAAAGAGATTCATAATTTTTTAACAATTCCAAGTTACGTTCGCTTTTGACATTGAATACGAAATATTTACAATTTTTAACATATTTAGGTTATGCCGTTGTGTTTCATCTAAAAATTGGTATTTTTAAACAAAAATAATTAGATTTAAATCCGGTCATTCTTATTTAAAAAAATAGAATTTACAAATTTGAACAATTTTGGATTTTGCTAAATTTTTTGATCGGAAATGAACATTTGCATTAAGAAATTATTATTTATTAAGGAAGATTCATAATTTTTTAACAAATTTAAGTTAGGTTCGCGTGTGACATTGTATACGGAATATTTTCAATTTTTCAACAAATTTAGGTTATGTTGGGGTGTATTATCTGAAATTGGTATTTTCAAACAAAAATCATTAGATTTAAATTTAATGACTTTTATTTTAAACAACAGAATTTACAAATTTTAACCATTTTGGATTCTGCTGAAGTTTTTCATCTAAAATAAACAATTTAATTACAAAATGATTAGAATACAAAATGATTAAAAAAGAGTTGAATTGTACAATTCCTAAACTGAAACCATGGAAATTCAAAAATTATATTTTGAATTGAAGATTTACGAAATTGAATTATTTCAGATTGAAAATTTAGAATATAGGATAATGTCATACTTTAATAATTTAATATCTTAAGACTAGGTCATTTAAAATTAAGGGGGGTTGCAGTTGTCATATTTATAATTAAAAGCATTCAAAATTAAATAAATAAGAACTGCAAACTTTTGAATTTGAACAATTTTAAATTCAAAGCGATTAAGATTTGACAATATAATATTTAAAATTAATATAAATAGTTCAAAGTCAAAGCGTTTAAATTTTGGAATTTTAAATTGTTATTACATAATTATTTATTTTATTTTATCACAGTTTAATATCAAAGCTGATTAGACAAATGTTTCTAAAGTCAAAGCAGGAATTAAATTATACTAAATAAAACTTTCAAAATTGTAACCATTTAAAATTACTAAAAGTATTCTTTTGCTGATGTATCAATTTCATTTGCATAGTTTAATTTCCATCTTTCTTTAATTTCAATCTAAATATTAAAACTAAAATCGGACAATTTAAGATATTACATTAAAAATTAAAACAAGGTATACGCAACAAGATTGCTGCAATATGGTTTCATTTTTTGAAATTGTGCAATTTTAAGCTGTGCAATTCGAAATAGCTTTATATTTACATCTAAAATTATCCAAAAAAAAGTATCAAGTGTTTTAATATGAAATTTAGAAATAAGTAATAGCGGAATGGTCTCATGATTTCGAATCATTATTTGAATTTGAAACTACAATATTGTGAAATTAAAAATTTGAAACCTCTAAGACTTGATCTAAAAATAATTTGGAAAAAAATGTAATTTCAAGGCCGCAGATTAAATTGTTTTAGAATAGCGCATTCAGAGCCATAAATCTGAATTAAAATTATAGAAATTTAAAATAACATACATACATTATTGATAAGAATCATACTACGTAGTATCAAGTGAGATTAAAAACGACTGGATAGATTTTTTTTACTAAAAAATGTGATTTGTCAAAAAAATCACTTTCATTTTCACCGTTGAAAATTACAGAAGTTAAAGTATTGCGAAAAACATTGTGAATATTTAAAGTTAATTATTGGCAATTAAAAAAATTATAAAAATCGATAGAATTAATTCCAATGATAGTAAAAAAAGATACAGGCTTCAACAATTTACGATTATGTGAGTGTTTTTCGTTAGAAATTAAAATTTTTACTCCAAAATTGTACATTTTTTAAAACAAAAATCATTATAATTTGAACAAGATTTAGAATAGGTTAACAATTTTGGTTTATATTAGTGTTTGTTCAGATTTTCAAGGGCATTCACAAATTTACAACAACTCTAGTTTACATTGGCGATTTTCACTATAAATCGTCAATTTTCGTATAAAAAAAAACATTATATTTAAAAAAGATTGTGTTTTTGGGTACAATGTTAGGTTAAGATAGTGGTTTTCAATATGGACTTTAAAGAAGGTATACATTTTTAGAACAATTTAAGGTTATGTTAAAGTTTCCTCACCTCAAATCATCATTTTCAAATGAAATAAATCAATTTCAAACAAGATTCAAAATGTAGAACCTCAGAAATAGATTGAAATAAAGGTATCATATAAAATGTTACCCATATAAAAAACATTCGGCAATGCAAATCAATTGATTTTAATATAGGTAGGCCAGACAGACTTGTTCCCGTAACCCTATTGTACCCCATATTTAAAAATTGTTTAATAAGATGAAAGCTTTCTGGAGGCAGGCATTTAGAAAAAAACGCAAAATCCGGGAATCTATGTAAAAACAAACTGTAAAAATAATCAGGGCTACCACACAGTCATTGCTGGTAACTTTTTTTCTCAAATCACTTTTTAAAATAAAAAGATCTAAGTAGACACTTTTCTTTCATTAAATATTTCAATTCAAGTCTATACCTAATTCTATCTAAAGGATTATATGCTATATTTAAAATACATCAGGAATTTTCAAGACCTTTTAATTGAAAATATTTTCAGGAATTTTAATCGATTCCAACGAATTATTAAATAATTTCAATAATTTAAAGGGATTTCAAAGCCTTTGAAATATTTTAGTATGAATTTTCTAAAATTTTGGAAGATATGGAACGATTTTACAGAATATATTTAGGGATGAGAGATTTTTTATTGATTTTTATAGGAATTAAAAATTTATATTAATTTTACGAAAATCCCGTGGAAAAAATTGAAAATTCAAATTTCGATTCAAATGACACAAAATACAGGAAAAAATATCGAAAAGGAATTATAACTTTCAAAAGTCCTGAATAATTTCATTTTAACAATTTTTATAGGAGTTGAATATTTAATTAGATTTTACAAAAATGCCGTGGAAAATAGAAAATTAAAATTTCGATCCAAATGATTCAATATAAGTACATGAAAAAATCTTAAAAAAGGAATTATAATGTTTAAAAAGACTCAAATAATTTTATTTTAGAAATTTTGTATTGGATTTGACAATTTAGTTAAATTTTACGATAATACAGTGGAAAAATAAATAATTCAAATTTCGATCTGAACGATTGTAAATACGAGGAAAAATCTCGAAAAGCAATGATAACTTTTGAAAAGTCCTAAATAATAATTTTATTTAGCAATTTTTTTTTGACTTGACAGTTTAGTTTAATTTTACGAAAATACTTTCGAAAATTTAAATTTTGATCCAAACAAGTGAAATACAGGAAAAAATCTCAAAAAGGAATCATAACTTTTAAAAGGCCTAACAAATTTTATCTTGAAATTTTTTGGTTGGACTTGAAAATGTAGTTTCATTTTACGCGAATACCATGTAAAATAGAAGATTTAAATTTTGGATCCAAATTATTCAATTTATGTACATGAAAAAATCTCAAAAAAGAAATTATAATGTTTAAAAAGACCCAATTAATTTTATTTTAAAAATGTTGTATTGGACTTGACAATTAAGTTAAATTTTACGAAAACACAGTGGACAAATAGAAATTTCAATTTTCAATCCAAACGTTTCAAAATACGAGGAAAAATCTCAAAAAGCAATGATAACTTTTGAAAAGTCCTAAATAATAATTTTATTCTAGCCATTTTTTTTTGGACTTGACAGTTTAGTTTAATTTCACAAAAATACTTTCGGAAATTAAAATTTTGATCCAAACGAGTGAAATACATGAAAAAATCTAATTAAGGAATCATAACTTTTAAAAGGCCTAAAAAATTTTTTCTTGAAATTTTCTGGTTGGGCTTGACAATTTAGTTTCATTTTACATAAACACCGTAGAAAAATAGAAAATTAAAATTTTGATCCAAACGACTCAAAATTCTGGAAAAATATCAAAAAAGAATTATAACTTTGGAAAAGTCCTAAATAATTTTATTTTTACCATTTTTTTATAGAACTTGAACATTTAGTTAGAAAAATTTTATTTTTTCCTTTTTTGTTAGGGCTTGACAATGTAGTTTAATTATACGAAAATACAGTGGAAAAATAGAACATTTAAATTGTAGATCCAAACTATTCAAAATACATGGAAAAGTCTTAAGAAGAAATTATAACTTTTTAATCGTCCTAAATAATTTTATTCTGATAATTTTGTATAAGACTTGACAATTAAGTTTAATTTGACAAGAACACAGTGGAAAAATAGAAATTTCTTATTTCAATCCAAAAGTTTCTAATACGTGGGAAAATCTCAAACAGGAATGATAAATTTTGAAAAGTTCGCAAAAATCTTATTTTAGCAATTTTGTGTAAGACTTGACAAATTAGTTTAATTTTACAAAAATACAGTGGAAATTTAAAAATTTTTAATTTTGATCCAAAAGATTCAAAATACAGGAGAAAATCTGAAATAGGAATTATAACTTTTAAAATTCCTAAACAATTTTATTTAAAACTTTTTTGATTGGACTTGACAATTTAGTTCAATTTTACGAAAATACCTTGGAAAAATAGAAAATTTATATTTTGATCGACACGTTTCAAAATACAGCAAAAAATCTCAAAAAAGGAATTATAATTTTTTGAAGTCCTAAATAATTATATTTTATCCATCTTTCTATTGAGCTTGATAGTTTACTTTAATTTAACGAAAATAAAATTGAAAAATAGAACAATAAAATTTTGGATACAAACGATTCAAAATGCGTGGGAAAATCTCAAAAAGAAATGATAACTTTTGAATTCGTTTTAATTTTACACAAAAAAAATGGAAAATAAAAATTGCAAATTTTAATCCAAAGGTTTCAAAATACAAGAAAAAATCGCAAGAAAGGAATTATAAATTTTGAAAAGTCCTAAAAAATGTTATTTGATCCATTTTCGGTAGGGCTTGACCAGACAGACCTTCTCCAGAATATCACCTATCATTTAAAGAAAAAATTAGTACGATATTTCAATTTCCCTGTTTTTTAATTGGCGGAAAAAATAACATGGGACGGTCGGTAATTTATGATTTCAAAATGTATCACATACCCTCAATATTTGAATTAAAAAATTCAAAGAAATTGAAAAGATTCAACAGAATGCAAACAATTTTTAAAAATTCGAAAAAATCTAAATTTACAAAAGAATTCGAAGAATTCAATAAGACTTGAAGAATTCAAAAGATTTCAAAGAATTCAAGAGCTCACAGAATTTGAACACATTCAAAATCATTTAAAAGATCATAAAAGAATTAAAATGAATGTTTAATTTTAGGTATTTGCTTTTAATTTTAGGAATTACTTTTTTTTTGAATTAGAAAAATAAGAATAAATTCTAAGAATGCGAAGAATTCAACAGAATGCAAACAATTGAAAAGAATTCAAACTAATTAAACAATTAAAAAGCATGGGAGGAATTTAAAAGCAGTAAATAATCCAATAGTATTTTTTTAAATAATATAAATATTCGCGTTCTTCTCAGTTGAGGTCGAAATTATTATTTTGGTTTTCGTGTTCCTCCTTTAAAGCATAAAATTCAGTTTTTACAAGAAGTTTTTTTTTAAATTTCAAAAAACTCAAACTAATTCTTCATATTGTTAATTTTAGTCCTAATTAATATCTTATCTTTCAAATATAATATCTAACATAATTAGAAATTATTTTTAAAATATTTAAATAATTCTATCAATGCAGAAGAATTCAAAGAATTAAAAAAAAACAATATAATGGAGAGAATTCAACATGATTCAGAGAATTCGAAATATTCAAAGAATACAATATAGTTTTTAAATAAATGTCGAGAATTGGGAGAATTAAAAAGTATTTAAAAAATATTAAATACTTAAAAAAATTTTCGAAGAATTCAAGTGATTTCAAATAATTCCAATGGTTACAAAGAATTCACAAAAAGGCTACCAATTACACAATCAGTGAAACCTCAGGTTTCATAAAGTAGAAAGTAGCAGCACATGTTTGAGAATATTCTTTTATTTAGACATGTAGTCGCATTACAAAATTTAAAATTCTATCGTCGTTAGCAACTCAGTCTGTACGAAACCGGAAGGGCGTTTCTCCTAGCAACGACAACTGCTAGGTGGCGCTCGAATCTTAATTTGAAGTTGCTTTCTCAATATTCAAATAAATAGAAATACAAGGTTCTGTGCTGAACATTGTAAATATTCAAATTTAATATTTATCAATAATATAGCAACTATAAATGACCAGATAGACCTGTCCCATAATAATATCTATCATTTAAAAAAAATAGCTCGATTTTTAATTTCCCTATTTTTAAATTGCCGGAAAAAATAACATGGGACGATCGGTAATACGTGCCATCATAATGTATCATATGCCCTTAATTATAAAATTTTTTGAATAATGAAATTTTTATAGAAAATTTAAAATATATAAAATTTAAATTTAAATGATAAGAAATCTATTTTCCGTTTTTGATCCTTGTACATGAATAAATTTTTTATTAAATTGATTGAGAATATTAAATCTTATGATATTTTTACCAAGTTTATTTTGATTTAGACATTCTAAATATTTAATTTTAATTAATTATTTATCATAATTTATTATTGAGGAAATACAAATTTCAGTAAATAAAAATGCAAATTTTTATAATTTATTGATATTTAAATCTTATCAATTAATTTATGAATTGGGTATATATTATTTTGGGTAAATTAAAAATTCTTTTCATGTATTTGTTCATTTAACTTCTCAAGGGACTCCATATATTTTAATATCTTTTATATTAATAATTGAAACAATTAGAAATATAATTGGTCCTTTAACTTTAGCTATTCGATTATCAGCAAATATTATTTCTGGTCATTTATTAATAACACTGATTAGACAGTCAAGAAATAATTTAGGTGTAATATTAATTATTTTTATAATTTTAATTCAATCATTATTAGTAGTATTTGAAGTTGCTGTATCTTTTATTCAAGCTTACGTATTTTCTATTATAAGATCCTTATACTCTTCTAAAACTAATTAATTAATGAAAATATATTTTTATAATCATCCCTATCATATTCAAATACTCTCCTCTAGTATATAAATTACATTTTATTTCCAATAAAAAAATTGAAAAGTTTCATATTAAATATATTTTATTTATTATTAATTATTATTATAATATTATTATTATTATACTTTTTAAAGAAAAATATTAATATAAAAATTGCTTAACATTTTCGTTTCAATAGAATTTAAAAATGAATGTAGGAGGAAAATTTTAAAAACTTCATGAAACATAATATTAAGAAATATTATTGTATTCATCGGTTGCGATGAAGTATTGACTATTCTAGACAAAAAATTGTCCGAAAATACACAACGAAAAAACGGAACCCCATAAAGCTTAGAACAAAAATGCGACTCGATCCATTTGAGAGTGAAAGAGAAACAAAAAGTTGCTGCTCCCCAAGTGCGAATTATCGGAGCTGAATACACGGCTCAGTGTTAGTCCAATTTTGGCAGCCAAAGGTCGGCTAAAGTTATTGGGCCAATATCGGCATTTTAATCGGCCCAGCGGTGAGCAGGTGCTAGCAGCCTATATTGGCTATTCATATTTGCCGATCCTCCACCGATGTTTGGCTCGAACAAGATACACTCCAATCCTATCACAGGTCTATGTCCGTGTGAATATAGTGGGAGACGATGTGCATGACTGGGTTGCGCGCGAAACCCATTTCTCCTCATGTGAATTTGAAAACTCGAAGGTGCACGACTGCCGGTCGGAAGACTTCGGCGGTTATATTTATATCTCTATCTGCTTTGAAATAAAATCAAGAGATTAGGATTTTAATAATTCCAGATTTCGATGCTGGCGATTCTCCTGATTGAATCCTTCGCGTGCCTCTTTATATGCTTATATTTTGAGGTCACCTTATTTCAAGTATAAAATATAAATTATATAAATATTAATACTAATATATACGAGGTGTGTTCAAAAAGTAAGGTGACTTTTCAATTTTCGCGGGCTACGTACATTCAAGATTTAAATTTTTTGTTTTGTTGTGTTGGTACACTCGTATGATCATATGTTCACAGTTTTGACTGTATAGTTGGTGTTGTTTTTCTGGCAGACTCGTAAAAGGTAAGAAGGGTTTGGTGTGCTCGGCGATTTTCTTCTTTCGAAAAAAATGGAGCAAAGAGTTTGCATTAAATTTTGTGTGAAAAATGGAATCCAGTGCTCTAAAACTCTTGAAATGTTGACAGTTGCATACGGTGAGTCTACTCTGAGTAAGAAAAATGTGTCTAAGTGGTACAAGCTGTTCTAAGAAGGTCGAGAGGATGTCGAAGACGAACCTCGCCCTGGAAGTCCCAGCACGTCAACAACAGATGAAAACGTTCAAGCAGTGGAAGAAATGGTGTTGAAAAATCGCCGAATTACCATCAGAGAAGTTGCTGAGGATGTTGGCATATCGGTTGGTTCATGCCATGCTATCTTTTCGGACGTTTTGGACATGAGACGTGTGTCAGCGAAATTTGTTCAAAAACTGCTTAATTTTGATCAAAAGATCCATCGCTCAGGAGATGTTGAATGAAGTCAATAATGATCCTGATTTTCTCAAAAGGCTTAAAATTGGTGATGAATCGTGGGTATATGGTTATGACGTTGAAACTAAAGCCCAATCGTCTCAGTGAAAGCATCCTGAGTCTCCAAGACCGAAAAAAGCACGTCAATTTCGGTCAAATGTGAAGGTTTTGCTCATTGTCTTCTTTGATTACCGTGGCGTAGTGCATCAGGAATTCTTACCACAAGGTCGTACGGTCAATAAGAAGTATTACCTTCAAGTTATGCGCCATTTGCGAGAGGCGATACGCAAAAAACGTCCGGATCTTTGGAAAAACAATTCATTGCTTTTGCATCACGATAATGCACCTGCTCATTCATCGTTGCTTCTGAAAGATTTTCTGACCAAAAACAGCACCACAGTCATGCCTCAGCCTCCATATTCACCGGATTTGGCCCCCAGTGATTTTTTTCTTTTCCCAAAACTGAAGAGACCCATGAAAGGACATCGATTTTCAACGATTGAGGAGATAAAAATTGCATCGCTGAAAGAACTCAAGGCTATACCACAAAATGATTATCAGAAGTGCTTCGATGATTGGACAAAGCGTTGGCATAAGTGTATTATATCTGAGGGGGATTACTTTGAAGGGGACAACATAAATATTGAGGAATAAATGAATATCATTACATACATATTATTAATGATAATATTATAATTATGTTATAATAGTCTTATTTATATCTTGATCCGCATTTGAAAGAAATTAAAGAAATTGGCGATTTTGGAATTTATCTCGTTTGGATAAAAACTCAATTATTTGGTTAAAAAATTAATTATTTTGTTGAAAATGTAAATATTTTGTAAAAAAGTCCTCTTTTCTATCAGAAGTTAAACTACTTTGTTGAAATTTGTTAATTTTTTTATTTGAAGGTCCATCTCTTACGTTGAAAGTACATTTTTGAAACTGAAAATTTAACAAATTTAACTATTTGGTTGAAAGTTTTAACTCTTTGACTGAAAACTCATATTTTTCGCTTGAAAAATTCAACTTTCTGTACATAATTTGTTTTTTTTTTTAATTTAAAATTAAATAATTTCGTGGAAAATTCATGTATTTTGTTTGAAATTTTTTTTTTTTTTGTAGATCATTAATTTTATTGATCGAGAATTCATCTTATTGGTTGAGAATTTAACAACTTTGTTGAAAATTCATTTTTTCTGTTAAAAATTATTGATCTTTATCTGAAAATGTAACTATTATAGGATTGATTAAAAATTAATCGTATATATTGGGAAAGTTGAAAAATCGTTTTTTTATAGAACATTAATCTTCTTGGTCGAAAATTCACCTAAATTTAAATTTTAACTTTGAACGCTACAACTTTAATTTAAAAAAAGATTCAAAATTAATGTAAAACCTTAAATTATTTCAAACAATTTGAAACACAATGTATATTTTTGCAGATTAAAAAAAATTAAGCTTTTTGAGAATTGTAAAATATTTTAAATGAATAACGAAAATTGTTGTGAGTACTAAGAAAATTGAAAATGATTTTTTATTTTGAAAATTTAATTTTAAGTGAGTATTTTACACATTTTAAACATTTAAAAAATCAGGACGATTTTAAGGCAATTTTTTTATTTTGCAGTTTTTAAATGTTAGGAAAAAATGTTAGAAAAAAATAAATGAGTTTTCCATCAAATAATTGATGTTTTAACTAATACAATGTACAGGACAAAGTTTCAACCAAAAATGGAATAGTTCAATTTCCACATAAAAACGATTAATTTTTAATCAATCCTAGAACAGATATATTTTCAGATGAAGAAAAAATAATTCTTAACAGAAAAGATGAATTTTCAACAAAGTTGTTAAATTTTCAATCAATAAGATGAATTTTTGACCGAGGAAATTAATGATCTACAAAAAAAGACAAACTTTAAACAAAAGACATGAATTTTCAATGAAATTATTTAATTTTAAGGTGAAAAAGACGAATTATCTACAAAAAGTTGAATTTTTTAAGCGAAAAATATGAGATTTCAATCAAAGAGTTAAACTTTGAACCAAATAGTTAAATTTTCAACCATAATTATAAAAGGTTGTTGAAAAAAGCTCATTTCTTTAACAAAGTAGTTGAACTCTTAGTGAAATAATTGACTTTTAAACCCAAGAAGATATACAGTTGATATCTCAACTAAACAATTGCATTTTTGACAAAAAATGATACATTTTCAACCAAAAAGATTAAATTTCTACCAAACAAGTTCAATTTCCAACAAAATACATGAACTTTCAACGAAATTATTTAATTTTAGGGCAATTCGAAGGCAAATAGTTGAATTTTCAACTATAATTATGATTCCTTAATATGAAAAAATTCATTCTTCACTAAGTAGTTCAACTTTATGTGAGTAATTTTAACAACTCGTAAAACATATTTTCATCAGAATAGTTAAATTTTGAACGAAAGAGATGAACCTTCAAAAAAATAAAATTTAACAAAGTATTTGAACTTTTGTTAGAACAGAGGACTTTTTTTACAAAAAAATTACATTTTCAATAAAATAATTAATTTTTCAATCAAATAATTGAGTTTTTATCCAAACGAGATCTTGAAAATGTTGTGAATATTTGAAGTTCAATAACTGATAAAATGATAACGTGAATTATCAAAAAATTGTCCAAGCTTTCCTTTAATGTGTGATATTGTTTAAACTAAAAAGAAAAGAGTAAATATTTGTATTATAAATCTAAGATAAAAAGAAGTGCCCCTCGCCTCTAGCAAAATAAATATATATAAAATCATTTTATATAATATAAACATAAACAGTTAAAACACCAATTATTTGATAGAAAATTAAATCATTTTGTTAAAAAGTAAACTTTTGGGTTGAAAATTGATATATTTTGTTAATTAGATTTTTTCATAACATTAAAGAAACCGCAAAATAAAAAAATGGCCTTAAAATCATTCTGATTTTTTTTTTAATTTTTTAAATCCTATCAAATACTCACTTCAAATTAATTTTTCAAAATAAAAAATCATTTTAAATTTTCTTAGCAATCACAACAATTTTTGTTATTCTTTTTAAATATTTTACAATTCTCAAAAAACTGCATTTTTTTCAAAATCTGCAAAAATCTACATCGTGTTTCAAATTATTTGAAATAATTTCAAGTTTTAAACTGATTTTGAATCTTTTTTTAAATTAAAATTGCAGAGTTCAAAGTTAAAGTTTAACTCATTACAATTTTAACAATTCAATGCTTTCTTTTTCGAACCAATCTGTTCAAATTTGTATAGTTTTCAATAGTTGTTTAGAATGGACTGTTTTAAATGAACGGTCAAATATTGCTAATAATTAACGAAATTGTCTTTTTTTAATTAAAAATTTCAAATTGAATGGGTTAAAAATAAAATTTTTTTAGACTGGAATGATATTTGAAGGCATAATTGAAAATAATTTTAAAAACTAATATCTATTAATTCTTCAATTTTGAACGGATTCAAAATCATCTTGTAAAATCCATTATTTTTAAATTTTTATAACTTAAATTCAATAAAAGAAATTTTGTTAAAAAATACTTTCAATTAAAAAAATCATAATCGAAAACAAATAAATTAATTTTCTATCAAATAATTCGTGTATTAACTAATGAAATGTACAGGATAAAATTTCCACCAATAATGGAATGGTTCAATGTCCAGATAAAAACTGTGATAAAAAATGGAATTGAACCAGGAAAAAAACGAATTTTCAACAAAATTGTTAAATTTTCAAGGGGTAAGGTGAATTTTCGACCAAGAAAATTAATGATCTACAAAAAAAGACTAATTTTAAACAAAATACATGAATTTTCAACGAAATTCTTTAATTTTAAAGTCAAAAAGACAAATTATGTACAAAAAGTTGAATTTTTAAGCGAAAAATATGAGTTTTCAATCAAAGAGTTAAACTTTTAACCAAATAGTTAAATTTTAAAAATTTTCAGTTTCAAAAATGTATTTTCAACGAAACAGATGAACCTTCAGATAAAAAAAAATTCAACAAAGTAGTTAAACTTTTGATAGAAAAGAGCACTTTTTCACAAAATAGTTACAATTTCAACAAAATAATTAATTTTTCAAGCAAATAATTGAGTTTTTATCGAAACGAGATGAATTCCAAAATCGCCAATTTCTTTAATTTCTTTCAAATGCAGATCAAAATATAAATAAGACTATTATAATATATTATATACTATTATATATATATATACTATTATAATATTTTATACTTGAATTAACGTAACCTCAAAATATACGCATATAAAGAGTCGCGCGAAGTATTCAAATTATAAGAACCGCCAGCATCGAAATCTGGAAATATTAAAATCCCAATCTCTTGATTTTATTTCAAAGCAGATAAAGATATAAATGGAACCGCCGAAGTTTTCCGACTGGCAATCGTGTACCTTCGCGTTTTCAAATTCAGAAGAGGATAAATGGGTTGCGCGCAACCCAGTGTTGTACATCGTCTCCTACTATATTCACACGGACAGAGACTTGTGATAGGATTGGAGTGTACCTCCCAATGGCCAAAAAGTTTTGCGACGTCTTTACGACATCATTACGACATCATTACGACAACTTTACAACATCCTATGTCCATGTCGTTAAGATGTCTTTACGATATCGTAAATAAGTCGTATGACCTGACGATGCCTTTACGATAACGCAAATAAGCGGAAACGACACGGACATAGGATGTCGTAAAGATGTCGTAGATATGTCATAAATATGTCGTAAAGCTGTCGTAAAGACGTCGCCAAATTTTGGGCCCACTGGGCTCGTTTCAAATCAGAGGCGTAACTTTTCAGGCAACCGCGAAAATGACTTCTCGGTCGCTGAAGCAGTCATGGCGAAAGATTACTTTCACAGAAATTGGCGTAGGTCAGAAATTACTAAGAAACTAAGCCCAGTGACGTATTCCGTGCGAACGAGCGACGGTAGCGTATAGAAAAGACTCGTTTATCAGTTGCGCCTGTGTCAATTAGAACTTGGCGACAAAGAGAAAAAGGAAGCATGTCAATTCCCGAACAGCGTTTCGATTCAAAAATACCGAATGAATGTACAACGCAAACCCATGAGCCAAACGACGTTGTATTTCAAAATGTTGTAACTGATAGCGTGACGGAGGTATTGCCTGAAAAAATCGTGACGTTTCAAAAGAAAACAATAAATCCGCGGTCCCGGGGATGGTTTGCGAGCCAGATAGCACCCCGGAAGTGAAGGGTTCGGGACGGATTAGGAAAGCGCGACAAATTCTAGATTTAAAAAGGCGCTGGTGAGTGCTGGAGTGGGAGTGCCTAGCTCCGCCTGTTCTACTGTAACCACCGAAGTGGGCACACGTTACAATTGTTACAATAACAATACAATAACAATACAATAACAATACAATAACAATACAATAACAATACAATAACAATACAATAACAATACAATAACAATACAATAACAATAACAATTACAATAACAATAACAACGTAACAATTGACCTATGAATTGGGTACGTACCTGAACGTAGAATTTTCCGCTCTATCGATTGCAGATGTAAAACAATGGCGTTTCCATTAAAAAAAAGGAAGTTGACCTTTAAAAATCCATGAAGGTCAAATTCAAGGTCAAAATGAAGGTCAACATTGAATTCCTCGTTGAAATTTACTTCCGGGATGACCCTCACTTTTTTGAAAAAAACTACCCGAATAGCACAACAGCTGAAAATTCCAGGGTTGCGTTCGAAACTTCAAATTGACGCAAGTGTATAAAAATGTAGGTTATGTTATGCAATAATCACAGATAATAAAAGTGTTTCATTGATAATGAGTGAAACTTGTGGACAGGGAAGTAAAACTTTTAGTGGGCGAAGAGTGAATTGTGTAAACACAATTCTTATTTGCGGCATAAAAAAGGTATGTTATGAATAGATAATATTTATTTTGAATAAAATGAATAAAATATTGCATGCCAAAATTTTTAATTGAAATTTCCTACAATTACTTACAGTGATTTCGGTAAAAAGGTGAATCCGACCATAACCTCGAAATGATGACAGATCGGCTCGGCGTGTTTATTATACTTTCGATTGATTATTCTTTACCAAAGAAATGTTTTGTGGTTTTTTATGTTTATTACTAACAGTGTCGGCAGTAATAATTTACACAATAATTATTTAATAATAATTTAAAAATCATTACTTATTAATAACTTTGATAAGTAACACATTATTTCTGAAATTAATAACTGATTCCCGTTGCTTTTTTTTCACAGATTGATTATAGATAAATTCACATCACGAAATACAGATAGATTTGATGCACTTCAGCTGCTCATTTCATTGAACATTATTGGAAAACCGTTATCTTTAGACCTTATCCGAAGACTGGGGATTGATCAGCCTAAAATTAATTCAGAGTCATTCTGATGATATAGGTGTATCAAAAAGATATCTCGAGGTAATTTAACTTGCCTGAATTTTAATCAATAAAATACTTAAGGATTTTCTTGTATTTTAGAAAATGTTTTCTCTAGACCTCATCTTAAAATTTTGTTTGGTCAACCATTAAAATAAATTAGAGACTCGTCGGTGATAGGATTGTTTAAAAAATGTATCTAGACAAAATAATTTAGCCCAGAAATGTTATTCCATTTTTTTTTAGAAATTATTATATTTTCGAAATGGCTATCTCTGGATCTGATTTCCAAACTGGCATTTGATCAGCCCCTAAAATTCATTATAATTCATTTTTATGATATAGGTGTATCAAAAAGATATCTAGAGGCAATTTACCTTGACTGAAATTTAATTAATAAAATATTCAGGGACTTTTTCGCATTTTAGGAAATTTTTTCTCTGGAATTCATCGGAAAAATCGGTTTCATCAACCATTAAAATAAATTAGAGTCTCGTTGGTGATAAGATTTCATCAGAAATAAATCTAGGAATACTATACTATTTTAGGCCGAGTAGATTTGAATTACACTAAAAGATTTTTATTTTCTGATAAGGTACCAGTAATGTATGAATTAAACATATAGAACTGATAAAATAGATAATTATAGCAAAATTCCTGAAAAAATTGAAATAAAAATTCTGGCCCAAAATTTCGCTTCTGCATTCATTTCTGCTACACTCCTATTATTAACGAGTCTCTAATTCATTTTAGTGGTTGATGAAACCAAATTTTGAAATGCGGTGCAGAGAAAACATTTTCTAAAATACAAAAAAATCCCTAAATATTTTATTAATTAAAATTCATGCAAGTTAAATTGCCTCGAGATATCTTTTTGATAAACCTATATCATAAAAATGAATTAGAATGAATTTTAAAGGCCAATCAAATGCCAGTTTGGAAATCAGATCCAGAGATAGCGATCTCGAAAATAGAATAATTTCTAAAAAAAATGGAATAACAATTCTGGGATAAATTATCTTGTTTAGGTAAATTTTTAAACAATCCTATCACCAACGAGACTCATTTATTTTAATAGTTAATCAAACAAAATTTTAGAATAAGGTCCATAGAAAACATTTTCTAAAATACAAAAAAATCCTTAAATATTTTATTGCTTAAAATTCAGGCAAGCCTATTTACCTCGAGATATCTTTTTGATACACCTATATCCTCAGAATGACTAAGAATTAATTTTAGGCTGATCAATCCCCAGTCTTGGGATAAGGTCTAGAGATAACGGTTTTCCAATAATGTTCATTAAACTGAACCAGCTGAAATGCACCAAATCCATCTGCATTTCCTGATGTGAATTTATCTATGATCAATCTGTGGAAAAAAACAATGGAAATCAGTTATTAATTTCAGAAATAATGTGTTACTTATCTAAGTTATTAATAAGTAATGATTGTTAAATTACTATTAAGTAATTATTGTTGAAATTATTACTGCCAACATTGTCAGTAATAAACATAAAAAACCAAACAACATTTCATTATTACGAGGTTATGGTGGTATTCACCTGTTTAGCGAAATCGCTTTAAGTAATTGTGGGTCCGGATGCAATAAGGGCACATAAAATTTTTTCGTGCGAAAACGAAGTCCCCTGGAGGCTTTAGAAAAAATTTTCGAATTTTAATTTT
>NC_046658.1:32885623-32922355 GCF_010883055.1 Belonocnema kinseyi
GAAAATTAAAATTCGAAAATTTTTTCTAAAGCCTCCAGGGGACTTCGTTTTCGCACGAAAAAATTTTATGTGCCCTTATTGCATTCGGACCCACAATTGTACGTAATATCAATCAAAATCTTTGCATGTAATATTTTATTCATTTTATACCAAACAAATCCTGTCTATTCATAAAATACGTTTTTTGTGCCGCAAATAAGCCTTAAGCACAACTCACTCTTCGTCCACTAAAAGCGCACAATATTATTATCAATTTATAGTATTTGTCACTCAGCAGCCATTCCATAATGTTAAAGGCACAGAAGAAAATTCACGTTTACTTAAGACTCAGTTCACAAGTCTCAATTCATTATTAATGAAACACTTTTATTATTTGTAATTACTACATAACATAACCTATGTTTTTTGATACATGCATCCCGTCTTGCATTTGTGTAATGCAAAAAAGTACTATAAAGGCGATTTTAATTCGGTTTCAAAATCTCCTGCGCTCGCTATCATGCGCCGATTGGTCAAAGGCTTCGAGACTCAGAAGCCGTGCGCAAAATATACGTATGACCAAATTGTGAAAAAGGTTGTGTTCCCCAGGATTCACCGTGCATTTCAAATAAATAATTAGTAACTAATTAAAAAAAATGTAACATAACATTAAAATTGTTAATTAATACTCTAGGGACGTGCATTAAGTACTTTCTTAAAAATTGGAGTTGGTTTTCACTATTGTAATGGTACGTAAGTGATATTTGACGTTTGACAAGTGTCAAAATCGTTTTGTACTTCGATCTTAATTAATTAAATAAAGTGAATATCTGCAGGTTGTACGGGATTAATTGGTGATAAAATCTGTCGTTTTACTTATTGAATAAAATATGGGAATCAAACGCTTTTGACTAACTGCAACGAAAATTGTAATCCGTATGATTACAAAAATTTCAACGATGAATCTGAGATTCAGATGATGAGAGGTAAGAAGCGGAGAATTATTCTTATAAGCTGGATGTTCAGCGACCTTGAAAATTTCGTCTCCGCTACTATAGAGTGTTAAAGTTTAAGTCGACAACCAATTTTTAAGTATATTCAGACAAAACCGGCGAAAAAAGTGCGAAAAGTGTGGCGTGCAACCCCATTATTTACATTTGTTGACGTCTGTCGTATTCAGAAAAATGTTTAAAAATTCGGGAAAAATCACGGAAGATGATGTTCCAGGAGCAAAATTAGTGCACAAATGGGTGGAAGAGCGCAGTGTTAAACAGCTTAAACGATAGATACAATATAGGAAACGTTCTTTAAAAGGAAAAAAAAGTGATTCAGTAGAAAGGTTAGTTGAGGTTGTGTTTGGCAGGTATTAATGTTTTCTTTCTTTGCTCATATTTGCTTACATATTAAATGAAGCATTGTTATCGGGCTTTCGAACCTCCTAAATTTTTTGATAAAAATAAAATCTGTTTAATACTTTCACTTGAGAACGCAAAACTATTATATTTATGTATTTATAACCAGTTTATATGAAAGAAGGAAAATTTGTTAGTACATTCCTTATACCAGGAAATCACTAACAAATGGCTTTTTATTGTTTAAACTTGAAAAAGAGAAGTAGAAAATATAAGATTGTTTTATTTTATATTTGTATAAATATTAAATATATATTCAAAGTTTTGAACTGCAAATCTTGTATAAAAGAAAATATTTATACCTGTCATACAAAACCTCAACTAACCTTTCTACTAAATCACGTTTTTTTTCTTTTAATGGGGATTTTCTACATTTAGGACATCGTTTCAGCTGCTCAATAATGTGCTCTTCCACTGATTCGTGCACTAATTTTGCACCTGGAACATCATCTTCCATAATTTTCGCCGAATTTTTAAGCATTTTTTAGAAGATGACAGGTGCCAACAGATGCAAATAATGTCCTTGGCCACCGCACTCTTACCACTTTTTTCACAGTTTTTTTTAATATACTTAAAAATTAGAATAAGCCATGGCCATATAACGGAATTTTCAAGAGTTTCACCACTCGGTTTTTGAGTATACACCATATTACAAAACATTAATGAAGATTTCAAAATGTTTAAAAAATTTTTGAATATTTAAAAGGATTTTGAACATTTTATAAAGGCGTGTTTATCAAATTCTAAATTTTGATTCTAGATTTTGAAAAGATTACAGCTCACCAGATTTTAAAGATTTTAAAACATTTGGAAGATTTGAAAAGGGTTCAAAACATTTGAGAAGACTTTTTTTACTAATTATAGATTTCAAATAATTCAATGATTTCAACGAATAAAAAAGATTTAGCAAACAAAGATTTAAGAAAAATTTCCCAAAGAAACCACGTCGAGAGAATTTTTGTGAACACATTCTAATATTGTGTTACATTGTTTTTAATTCGTGATTAATTATTTATTTGAAATGCGCGGTAAGGACGTTAGCTATGTAGGCATAGGGAATATAATTATATAAACTCTAGCATTCCATACAACCCGTCCTGCATTTGAGTAATGCAAAAAAATACTATATAGGTTCGAAATCTTGCGCTGATTGGTCAAAGGCTTTAAGACTCAGAATACGTGTGCAAAATATACGTATAACGAAATTGTGAAAAAAGGTTAAGTTACCCAGGATTCACCGCGCATTTCAAATACATAATTAATTACGAATTAAAAACAATGTAACACAATATTAGAATGTGTTCATAAAAATTCTCTCGACGTCGTTTCTTTGGGAAATTTTTCTTAAATCTTTGTTTGCTAAATCTTTTTTATTCGTTGAAATCATCGAATTATTTGAAATCTATAATTATTTTAAAAAATGTTTTGAAACCTTTTCAAATCTTCCAAATGTTTAAAAATCTTTTAAATCTGGTGAGCTGTAATCTTTTCAAAATATCTTTTTGATACACCTATATCATCAGAATGACTCAGAATTAATTTTAGGCTGATCAATCCCCAGTCTTCGGATAAGGTCTAAAGATAACGGTTTTCCAATAATGTTCATTGAAATGAGCAGCTGAAGTGCATCAAATCTATCTGTATTTCGTGATGTGAATTTATCTATGATCAATCAGTAAAAAAAACAACGGAAATCAGTTATTAATTTCAGAAATAATTTGTTACTTATTAAAAATATTAATAACTAATGATTGTTAAATTATTATTAAATAATTATTGTTTAAATTATTACTGCCGACACTGTTAGCAATAAACATAAAAAACAACAAAACATTTCTTTGGTAAAGAATAATCAATCGAAAGTATAATAAACACGCCGGGCCGATCTGTCATCATTTCGAGGTTATGGTCGGATTCACCTTTTTACCGAAATCGCCTATATAGTACTTTTTTGCATTACACAAATGCAAGACGGGTTGTATTGAATGCTAGAGTTTATATAATTATATTCCCTATGACTACATAGCTAACGTCCTATATAGATATATATATATATATATATTTGTTTTTTTTAAGTTCTTGCAAAACTGTGTAAACTCCTGTGGGAACAATAAAAATTAAAATATGGGACAGAATACGTCATGTGTTCCCACCTGTAGTATATTGAAATAACGAAGGAACTATATATTCAAAAATTTGTTATAAGGACAACCGCAGGATTTCGCCGGGAGTAGGTGCTAATCTGGAAAATTGCACCCGCTCCCAGCGAAATCGCGGTAAAATTTCAACAACAACCACGTGTCACGACCGTGAGATAGGTGGTTACAGTGTGTAACGGCATCAATACGACGATCTAGCAAAAGCCTCGTGCACCCTAAGAACACGGAGCAACCCAAGGACTACCGTCCAAGAGCCCTTGTGATAAGGAAGATTAGTTTAACAGAATATTCCGGGTACAATCGATGCAACTCCCTTATAAGGTCTCGATACCTCTCTTTCTTTTCATTCTCCTTGGCTATGATGTTTCTGTCAGCTGGTGCTGAAAATTCGATAACGAACATGGTTCGCTTCTAGAAAGTCAAGAAGAGCCATGTTAGGCCTCGAGTGAGAAACAGAAACAATTGTCGAGAATATAAAGTTCCAGTATATGCGGCACTTACCATTCTCGACAATTGACTCCATTTCCCTAGGAGCATTTAGAGGAGCGATATTAAGGTTAATGCCGTAAGAGTGACAGGGATGGTAATAAAGCACTCTTAGTGCCGCATTGTCCCTTTAAATGTAGGTTGTACCCGCGTGAGTTGGACTACCAGATAGTATGTGAGCTAAATGTTCGCGGTGTGCATGGCACGCCCTGCAGCTATCATCAGGAATGTCTTGGCTCAAAATGTAGCGACGGTATGTTAATGTGGAAATGACACCGTCTTGTCATGCAAAAAAGAAACCCCTTGTACCAGACTCCAATCCGGGCGATTTAAGGAAAGCAAACGTTAGCTCACAAGACTTTGACTGATCCTTCACATTTCTGTCAAAGTTACCGTGTATCCTCTTACCGAGGAGCTGTTCACGAAAGTTTTTCTATTGTGCTTTCTTGATCCGGGCTTTCAGGATTGAGTACTCGAGATAGATAAGATTTGATGCATATTGCTCACCCCTAATACTGAAGTTAAGTCCAAGTGTTTCGGCAGCCTTTTCCGCTGCTTTGAACAGAAACGCTCCTTTGCCCACTTTTTCGTGATTCCTGACCATTTTAAGAAGAGGGCCTCTTCCATTTGCAACTCTATGTGCTTAACGTTTCTTGTCCCGGTATCAAGGGATCTGAGCTCGTTTTTCGTCCATGGAACAACTCCAAATGAATAGAGTACTACCGGGACAGCAAGCATGTTCGTTGTAGATATTTTGTTCCTCGCCGACAGTTCGGAAGACCAAATCTGCCGGATGAGACGTTTGTATCTGCTTCGGAGAGTATCCTTTATAGATGTCACATTCTGAATGCGGCTGTGTGGCACGCCCAGGTATGTATAAGTCTCTCCAGCGCAAAGGTGTCGTATAGCGCTTCTATCAACGAGCTCAGGATCTTCAGGGATGCCATTAAGTTTTCTTTGCTTCAAATAAATCTTGGCACATTTGTCTAACCCAAATTTCATTCCAATTTCCTTAGTATATCGTTCGACAATCCCTAGAGCTAGATGTAGTTGCTCTTTGTTTTTAGCACAGATCTTAAGATCGTCCATGTAAAATACATGAATGGCCTTGTACTTTCGATCAGCAGGTTTGCCGCACAAGTATTCGTCGGGATAGCGAAGTGCTAGAGATAGTGGCAATAATGTGAGGCAAAAGAGAAGTGGGCTCATGGTGTCCCCGTGAAAGACACCTTTCTGAAAGGTGACCTTGTTAGTTGTCACACGATTTTTTCCAGATGAGATAGTAAATCTGGTTTTCCAAGGGGACATTAATCTCTCTATGCACCTAACGATTTTCGGATGAAACTTTAAGATTTCCAAAAGACAGAAGATAAGTCTATGGGAGGTCGAATCGAAAGCTTTCCGATAATCAATTCAGGCCATCGATAGGTCACGCTGGTAGAATGCTGCATCTTTGCAGACACATCTATCGATGAGCAGGTTTTCCCGACATCCGGCTACGCCTTTCATTGAGCCTGGTTGTTCATACATTTCTTGCCACACAGGTTCAATTGCCCGAACAATCCTATCATTTAGGATAGCTGCGAATATTTTATAAAGTGTGTTCAGACAAGTGATTGGCCTGTAATTCTTCGGGTCAGCTAAGTTGCCTATTTTCGGCAGGAGTATAGTGCGCCCTTCCACCAACCACTCCGGCATCGACTCTTCCGATTTTAAATATGAGGTGAAAAGACGGGCCAAATGCTGATGGGTTGAAGAAAACTTCTTCCACCAGAAGGTTTTGATACAATCTGGTCCCGGTGCGGAATAGTTCTTCATCCCTCTTAATACTTTTTTCACCTTCTCGGTAGTGATGGGTGGGCATTCTTTATCAGGTGTTATGAGGGCATCACATAACTATTTGAAGCTATTTATATCTTCCGAGTCTTCGTCCAGTCTATGCTGCACTTCGTAGACCTCTCTCCAAAATACTTCGACCTCCTCTGGTTTGGGTGGGTGTTCGACAGTAACTGGAGGGTCTTGGAAGAGTCGAGATGGGTCAGAGAGAAACTGTTGATTTTCTCTGACCCACCTCTCCCTCCGCCCCAGACTTCTTTTAGCGTCAGATAGTATCCGTATTCTCTCAACAATATGCTGCCTGATGGTCAGCAGCTTTGACTTGTTAAGTGTGTGATAACGGGTCCGGTGTTCGCGCGCGAACTTTCGTACCTTGGGGGTAAAACTCCTGCCAGATGTGATGTAGTCAATCACACACTGAATGAGGGACGCGTACTGTCTTGCCCAGCCTATCTTTATGGCAAGTTGATGCAATCGTCTTTCGGTCTTATGATCAACCGTTGGTTTTGTTTTACGGTTCGCATCGGCCAAAGCTCTCGCTGCATTATACACGCAATGATTGATAGCCCAGAGGTCGGATTCTCCGGAAAAATGTCCACGAAGCTCGTCATCCATTTCAGCCAGATCTTTAGGCTTGAGAGATACCTTGGTGTTGATGCTTTTCCGGGTTAGAAAGCATCGCTCGTCTTCTATTGGATGCCTGCCCGCGATTGGTCTTAGTGTCGCCTCTCTTTCTCTGTTGCCGGCTTGTTCTAGCTGTGTTAGAGTAGGCGTTTCGCTTACATAGCCCATTTTCGGATGAGTTCAGCATGGTTTCGCGAACGCTGCTGCGAAAAGTGCGATATCTCTGGTCACGAGATCCCGCCGATCCATCGCATTGAATCCATTTTCATTGGCTCCCCTAGCTCTAGATTGGTCGGCATTGTTGGCCGACCCATTGTCGGGAGCCCTGCGCATTCTGTTGTTTTGAACCGCACTTACTACAACTATGTTTGTTGTTCTCATTGTTGTTCCCACGAGAAGCTAGGGAAAGGGATTCGTCCATCCTTTTAGAGCCCCGCATGCAAGGATAAGGCTGCGTACTCTGAGAGGTCGTCCGGTATCCCAGAGTTACCATTTCAGACACCACACCCAGGTGTCATTCAGCTTTCGGCACGGTTTTCACACCTCCACTTGGGGGTTAATTCCTTCTGGACCACCCCTGGACAATTGTCCGCGACTGCCTATTTATTTTTGTAACCATATTCAGCAGAAACCCTTGGTTCAGGGACCCTCTATCCGCAACTCGAGGACGCGTTTGGTGGCTTTGTCATAGGCCCTTCGGTTTGATTCTAGAGGAATCAGAAGCGAACCGATATATATATATATATATTTTAATATACTACAGGTGGAAACACATGACGTATTCCGTCCCATATTTTAATTTTTAATTTTCCCACAGCAGCTTACACAGTTTTGGAAGAACTTAAAATTTATTTTTCTTTAGACTTTTCCAAAAGCAGCGTACACAGTTTTGGAGCACTTTGAAAATATATTTTAACATTAGCTGAGTTGTTTCAATAATAATATATTTGCTTGATCTCTGAGTTTCGATATAGAATGTGGAATGTGCTTTGATAAATGTAAACGTTCGCAAATCTTGAAGCACTCATGTTTCAAAGGATTCAAGGAATGTTACGTGCATTCAGATACCATGATATATCACGTGTGCGGTAATTAATATTATAATATTATAATTATACAAATATAGAATGCACTAAATCAATATTTAATCTAGGAAAATAATCAAAGTCTGGCGAATTATTTTAGAGTATCTTTAATAATTTGAAATTGATTTTATCTTCGCTTTATTAAGGTAGTCTGGCTATCGGATCGACTAGATGAAAAATCATTGAAATTAGTTTTTTTTGTGGAGAAATATGTCCTCTTTCGTATAATACCTTTTTCGGTGCCCTTTTTCGGCTAAAAATTGAATTATCACTGTTTACAGTCGCGTCAAAAAATATGGTATCTTGTGGAGAAGCCTTTCGCGGGCTCCAAAAAATTGGATAATTTTGTCTTTCAAATACGTTAATTATTGTTAGAAAAACTTTTTGAGAGACTGAAAATATAATGTCAAATTTGAATTGGTAGCTAGAATCGAGTCAGAAAAATTAATAAAGGGAAAAAAGACGAAATCTGTACCAGAGCAAGAAGCAGTGGAGGAACTCAGTGGAAATAATTCTTGGCGCTATACTGTTTCATTCTAGGCCGCCACGAGTCTCTACTAGCGCTATTTCGAGAAACTATGCTGGGGCGGTTGCCAAGTGTAACGCTCCAATCGACTAGCCGCTATCTACATCAGCTGTACAGGCGCTTTCTAGTGAATCTAGTAAAATCTAGTAGATCTAGATGCGACCAACAGTGAAAATTTAATACTTATTTTTATAATTAAATCATTCCTGGCATAAAAGCACTATGAACTACATTGAGAATATTAACAAATTCCAGATTTCTGTAAGAAAAATGGAATATAGCTCGTACGTGCTTTTTTGGCCGAGTTCTTCCAAATATTATTAATAAAAAAGAAAATGTTAATTGTAAATGTTTTGGAACCAGGAGCAAACCTCAAATTGCATTCTCATTTTACTCCATAAATACTAGAATTAAATATTTTTAAATAATTAGGGCCTATTTCTGCATTGAATCAAACTTTCATTCGGAGTGAAAAATTGGTTAATTTCAATAGCTTTTATGTGAGACGTTTTTTTTTAAATGCTGGGGTTAGGATAAAAAAACACCTTAAATAAAAAAGATTGGAATTAGCCGATGTTCTACTCTCAGTAAAGATTTAATTGAAATGACGACTAATCCTTGATGACCTAGAAAAGATGTAATTCTAGTATTTATGCAGTAAAATGAAAAAATCGAGTTTTGAGGTTTGGTTTTGATTCCAACGCCTTTACGTCGAAAAAGAATCTGGAAAACTTCAAACTGAATGTCGGCATGGCGAACATCTGATTCTTGCAATCTGGTTCCAGTTATTGTTGCAAACTTTTTTGGTAGCAGTTTTGAAATTGTATTGCATGATGAAAGTTGAGAGCTGTTGGTAGCACTTGATAATATTTGAGGTTAGGAAACATGTCATTTTAATGTACATGAGTACTGGATACATGTCATAAGAAAAGAGAAATTACTATCCTAGAAAACCTGACGATAAAATGTCTTTATTCAGCAATAATTTTTTATAGTAGCTTTGTGTTTCATTCAATAGTTTACCAACACCGAAAAAAATATGCAACTATATTAGTTCAATAATACCTTGGACTAATACGCTTCGCATAAATTAGAACTCTGTAGGTACAAAAGTCAAACTGGATCTCTTTATTTAATTAGTAATTTTATCGGTTTAAGTATACAACCGACGCTATACCAATACCGAACTACATCGAATAAGTAAGTATTGAAATAGAGCAGTTCTTCATGTAGAACTCGCAACATTCATAAGTTGAATATCAGCTGTTCTAAAGCACCGAGCATACACTGTTTAACTTTTGTATTGTGAACGTAACGAAATTTGAATTACAACATGTCGGTTAGTTCATGATACTGGACGCGCTTCGTTTAAACAACGAAGTTCCACGTATGAAATGCTCGCATTAAAGTATCAAACGGCGCCACTTCAGGCAAAGCAGTGGCGACAGCAGTGCGTCGATGTAGATATGCTCGCTATGCTTCGCATAGTTCGACTCTGCTGGTTCGAATGACGATGAACAGTGAGGATCCAACGAATCTGTAACATAGGGACTTCGCGTGATTTTTGCGCTGAGTTAAGGCACCGGACAATATGTGCTGGGGAAAATTAAACAATAATTATTTAAATATCAAATCTCGCGTGCTCTCAAATTTAAACGGCGCACGTAAGTAATTAAAGTAACAAACATCGTTCATACAATAAAGTGCGAGAGTTAAGGATGAGGAACAGTCAATGTTACGATAATGCTGTATTGGGATAGATAGCAATTTCGTCCACCAGGTAGTTCAACACGTATTCTACAAGAACCGTTTCAAAATTAAAACTTTTCCAACTTAAAAAATTTCTACATATGCTGAGGCGACGACCCGGGTGCGCCGGGTAGTGCACCAGGTCACTTAAAACGTCATCTATTTAAACTTTTTCAAAATTCAAATTTTTCCAACACTCAAAATAACTATCAATGGTGAATCGACGAACCGGTGGCCCAAATTGAAATTTCTAAGAGTTCTCGTAGATGGCCTTTTAAAGGACCCGGTGCAAGATCCGGCGCACACGGGTCGTCGCCTCACCATTGGTAGTATTTTTTTGGGTGTTGACAAAATTTGAATTTTAAAGAAGTTCATGTAGAATCGTGTTACGGTACCTGGTGTACGATCCTGCGCACCGGGGTCGTCGACTCACCATTTTTAATTGTTTTATTATTGAACAAATTTAAATTTCAAAAAAGTTCTCGTGGATGACGTTTGAAATTCCCCGGTGCAAAATCCGGCTCACCCGGGTCATAACCTCACTATTGGTAGTCATTTTTGGTGTTGAAAACTTTGAATTTTGAAAAAGAGCTTGTAAAATACGTGTTCAACTACCTGGTACACGATCCTGTGCACCCGGGTCGGCGTCTCACCATTTGCAGTTGTTTTGTTTATGGACAATATTTTAATTTCTAAAAGGTTCTCGTAGATGACCTTCTAAATGACTTGGTGTGCGAGCCGGCGCACCCGGTTCGCCGACTCACCATTTGTAAATGTTTTGGTTATTGACAAGACTTGAATTAAAAAAAAGTTCTTGTGGATGACGTTTGAAAGGACCTGTTGCACGATCAGGCGCATCCGGAACATTGACTTACCATTGAGAGTTATTTTGGATGTTAGCAAAATTTGAATTTTGAAAACGTTCTTGTAGAATACACATCAAACTACCTGGTGCATGATCCTGCGCACCCGGCTCGGCGTCTCACCATTTGTAGTTCTTTGGTTATGGACAATATTTAAATTTCCAAAAAGTTCTCGTAGATGATCTTCTAAATTACCTGTTGCGCGATCCGGCGCACCCGGGTCTTTGACTCATTATTTGTCATTGTTTTGGTTATTAGCAAAATTTAAATTTAAAAGAAGTTCTCGTAGAGTACGTGTTAAACTACCTGGTGCACGATCCTGTGCACTCGGGTCATCGTATCGCCATTTGTAATTGTTTTAGTTATAGACAAAATTTAAATTTTCAAAAAGTTCTCGTATATGACCTTCTAAATGACTTGGTGTGCGAGCCGGTGCACTCGGATCGTCGACTCACCATTTGTAATTGTTTTGGTTATGGACAAAATTTAAGTGTTTAAAAAGTTCTCGTAGATAACGTTTTAAATGCCCCAGTGCAAAATCCGGTACACGCGGGTCATCGCCTTACTATTGGTAGTCATTTTTGGTGTTAAAAAATTTTAATTTTGAAAAAGAGCTTGTAAAATACGTGTTAAACTACCTGGTACACGATCCTGCGCACCCGGGTCGGCGTCTCACCTTTTGTAGTTGTTTCGGTTATGGACAATATTTAAATTTCCAAAAAGTTCTCGTAGATGATCTTCGAAATTACCTGGTGCGCGATCCGGCGCACCCGGGTCTTTGACTCATTATTTGTCATTGTTTTGGTTATGAGCAAAATTTAAATTTAAAGAAGTTCTCGTAGAGTACGTGTTAAGCTACCTGGTACACGATCCTGCGCACCCGGGTCGGCGTATCACCATTTGTAGTTGTTTTGGTTATGGACAATATTTAAATTTCCAAAAAGTTCCCGTAGATGACCTTCTAAATTACCTGGTGCGCGATCCGGTGCACCCGGATCTTTGACTCATTATTTGTCATTGTTTTGGTTATTGACAAAATTTAAATTTAAAAAAATTTCTCGTAGGTGACGTTTTAAAGGACCTAGTTGCACGATCCTACGCACCCGGGTCGTCAAATCAACAATTGTAACTAATAATGATACCAAAAAAATAATGTTCAAAAAAAGTCGATTTTTTTCAACAAAACAACTTTCAGTAAAAATTAATGAAATCGACTATGTTGTTACAATAATTTTGGTTTAAGGAACGTTTATAACATGTTTTTACGATGAGTCGATACAATTAAATAGAGATTTGCCGTAATATTTTACTTTCAAGAATTTAGACGCACGTATTTGTGTATTTTACCGCAAAACGCAGTTTTGCGCAACCCGCAAACGCAGGACATACCAGATTACATTAGCAATCGGCCTGCATGTTGCATTGCGAACAATCTAAATATTCATTCGATCATCTAGCGTTCCTTGATTGATCCGATAGTGTTCTGTATCTGCAACTATTTCAATACAGCATTATCGTACATTTGACCGTTTATCATCCTTAACTCTCGCACTTTATTGTATGAACGATGTTTGTTACTTTAATTACTTACGTGCGCCGTTTAAATTTGAAAGCACGCGAGATTTGAAATTTAAATAATTATTGTTTAATTTTTCCCAACACATTGTCTAGCGTCTCTACTCAGCGCAATGCTCAAGCGAAGCTCCTACGTTACAGATTTGTTGGATCCTCGCTGAACGGGTCGGATTTCGCTTTGCCTGAATTAGCGCTGTTTGACACTTCAATGTGAGCATTTCATACGTGGAGCTGCTCCGTTTGCGTATGGTTAGAATCACAACTACTCGTTATTTAAACGAAGCGCGCCTAGTATTTTGAATCGTAAAAGTTCTATCTTACCGACGCACTGTGATACAGATTTCGTCACGTATCCGATATAAAAGTGGAACAGTGTATCCTTCGATGCTTTAGAACAGCTGATATTCCACTTATAAATGTTGCGAGTTCTACATGAAGAACTGCTCCATTGCAATACTTTCTTAATCGATGTAATTCGGTTGGTTCTATACTTAAACCGATAAAATTACAAATTAAATGAAGAGATCCAGTTCGACTTTTTTACCTACTAAGTTCTAATTTATTCGAAGCGTATTACTCCAAGGTATTATTGAACTAATATAGTTACATATTTTCTTCGGCGAATAAATAATGTATAGTGAGTCAGAGCAATCGATACTTCGTGATTAATTAAATTAACAAATCTGCACTGTGAGACAGCACTGACTAAACAGACAACTTTATTTCCTCTGTTTCATTTGATTTCAGCACTGCGGCAACGTTTCGGAAGACTAGCAAAACTTTAAAAATGGCGTGATTATGTGCAATAAATGTAATTTGTTGTCTTTTATTAATTAGTTTCTAAATGACGCCTTCTTTTCAAATTCCAAATTGAAGTACTTTCTAGAGCCAAGCTACATTTGAGACGGAATTTTTATATTAATGTGATGTCAAATTCTGGCTAGCGACAATAGTGGGTCTACATAGAACCGCGTGATGGATTTTTTTATCTTGCAGGTATAGATAGTGCCAAAAGAGCGCCAATCTAATTCGGCGTGAACAGACAGCTACGAAAAATCTAGTGCTGGCGCTAGAATTATTCCAGTCTGCCAGGAGTTATTTCCACACGCAAAATAAATCACGAAGGTAACGCTGTCTACTAATATTACCTACTAAATTGAAATCATTATTCTATATTGAAATGTACATTAGGCAAGTCAAAAATCATAACTTTTGGATTTTTTCTGATAATAATTAATATTAAATTGGTAAGAATCTTCAATAACAGAAAATGCTTAACGTCTTAATCAGACTAGATGGAAAATAATATTTTCAAAATAAAATTATTTCCTGAAAAAAAGATCCTACTACATCTTCACTCCATTGGGAATCGAGCCACAAAACTTCTGATTTCCGGTTATCTGATTTCCGGTTACCATCTCTGATGATATAACAGATTCCTTTAAAATAATTACTTGTACCATTGACACCTAGCTAAAAATTAGCGTTATTTTCTTATATTAAGAGTTTTCATTCTGACCCCTCTAATAGCTTAATTGGAAAAGCATCTGACCGGAAATCAGAAGTTTTGTGGTTCGATTCCCAATGGAGTAAAGGTGGAGTAGGATCTTTTTTTCAGGAAATAATTTTAATTCTAAAATGTTTTTCAAAAAATAATAAATAAATAAACAGTGATTGTTTGAAGAACTTTTATAATATTAAGGTAAATAACAATAAGCGACACATTTAACCAAATTAAAATATCTGATTTCTAAACAAAATTTCAATTAATCTTAAATAAATTTTAGAAGCGATTCTATACTGGTTTTAAAAAGAAATATTACGGTTAAAAGTTACAAATTACAGCGTTAATTACAGAAAAAGTAAAATTTTAAAAATTTTCAAACAAAATTATTTAAACAAATACGAATCACTTGCATTATATAGTAATAGATTCTGAGTGACGTAAATATTTAAAATTAAGCGACGTTGAAAAAATAATAAAAAAACAAGAGTTTGTTACTTCTTTTTAAGACAAAGATACAAGTAAATAATAGTTCATCGTTCAAACAATTGGTTAAATTTTTGAACCAAAAGATCAGTTTTCCTATAAATCCTTCAATTGAACAAAAAGAAGTTATTTTCAATTAGTTAGTAGCGGCAAAAATATTTAATCTAGCGAAAACCCTTTAACAATTTAAAGTTAGTTAAAGATGCTAAAAATGTTTCACTTGTCAAATAAAAACCATTTATGGCAAAAAAGAGAAAAAAGTCATATGTGTTAATTTTGTTCAAAACTTTCAATTTATGTTTCTTGGAACATATTTGGATATCGATAAGGGGTTTTTAGGGACATCGAAATTCAATGTAAATTAGCAGAAAATTTGTTTCCCATGTTAATCTTGTTTTCCTTGAAGAATTATCATTTAATGTCGAAAAAAATTAGTGGGAAAAGTTACGCAGGTCTTATAGCCGCATTTTAAATACCGAAGCAACGTGAAAAAAAGTAGTTTAGATAGAAAACGTGCACCAACTTTCGTATTCTACGAGCAAATTGAGTTCTTGCGTTATTTTTTGGCTGATGACAGAGAGTAAAATATTAATTAAATACATAGAGGTTCACCAGATAAAATAATAACTCTTACAATCGGTTTACTTATGTCGTGAAAACAGAATTCATTATGTATGGCCGAAGATTTTAACAAAACATTTGACAACACATTTTAGTATAACTAATACTTTGTACTCATTTCTGTTGAACAAAATTTTCATTCCATCTAATTCAGTTAAGGAATTGATATCCTTTGACATTTTAAGAACATTGTTTTTTTTTAATTTAATATTTGATTTTGCAATGAAACGCATTTTTTTACAAAATCCCTAAATTCTTGCATCCTAAGAATAATTTTAAACGAAGTTAATATTTTTCAAACAATCAGAATCACGGGTTAAGTGATGATTTCTGAAAATTATATTAATTGGAATGTATAACACTATCTGTTACAGAACCTTAGTCGATTCATGAAATGGCTACCCAGTCGGCACAAAATTTGGCGACGTCATTACGACATCGTTTCACATCTTCACGACAACTTTGCGATATCCTATGTTCATGTCGTTAAGATGTCTTTACCATATCATTAAAACGTCGTATAATCTGACGATGTCTTTACGATATCGTAAAGACACCGTAACGACAGGGACCTGTGATGTCGTAAAATTGTCGTAATAGTCCAAGAGCTAGCAACACAAAACAGCCTCGATTTGGTGCCCAAGATCAAAGCTCGAAAGTTATAAGAAAAACATTAATACATCATAAAATGCCTACTCTGTCAGTCTTCAAATTTGCGTATGAAAATGGCAGCCGGTTTTCCACGATGTAAAATTTGCCAAAAAAATCAATAAGGTGACCGCGTCAAATTTGCTAAAAAACATTCTTCAGGTTTCAACTAAGAACGGTGAAACAGTGGCAGAAGATTGTTCGTTTGGAAAATCCTTGGCAGAAGCGAATCAAAAGTGCCGGAAAACCCCCTCTAAAACTTACTACGGTTCGCGCGCCCAGCTTTTTCCCGACATTCTTTAGACCTTAACTAAAAGCTGTGTGTAATGGCAGAACTTTAGCATAGTGGTAAACCCTTGGCAGAAGTAATTATTCGGAAAATGTTTTTCATTATGCTAAAGTTCTGCTATTACACACAGCTCTTAGTTAAGGTGAAGAATGTTTCTAAACATATTTGATGCGGCCACCTTATTGATTTTTTTGGCAAATTTTACATCGTGGAAAACCGGCTGCCATTTTTATACGCAAAAGTTGCAGACTGGCAGAGTAGACATTTGATGATGTATTAATGTGTTTCTTGCAACTTTTGAGCTTTGATCTTGGGCACCGAATCGAGGCTATTTATGTAGCTAGTTCTCCGTCTATAAAGATGTCGTAACGATGTCGTAAAGACGTTGCTGAATTTTGTGCCCACTGGGTAGCGTCGTAAACTGATAGTGAAACTCCAATAGATTTCATAACTGTCTATAAGTGCTTGAGAAATTCATGAAACTGTTAAAACTTTTAGACAGGTAGTGTAACTGTCGATTATCAAAAAATCCTCTAGCAGCTAATGAAATATCATAAACATTTCATAGTGATGCGGTTGATGTTTTCTTTAACAGATCGCAGTCCAATTTACCTGGTGATACTGACGAGACATTGTTAAATGGTCAAAACCGTCAAGAGGAAAAAATCCAGAAGTATAATATTCCTACACATAATTATAAATTACTAGCATATAAATAATGACAAGCCGGGAAGGGTTGAGAATAATTGGTCCCAGTCCATATATCTACATCCACATTTTCCTATCCCCTTGTCGATATAAATTTCAAGGTGTCCTAATTTCAAGGTGTTTTATGTAATATTGAGGAAAGAAATTGAAACGCATATTACGTCAAGAGAAAAACAGAAAAACATTAATTCCGATCCGGGGCCAAGACTATTTGGAACAGGTCGGGCGAATCTACTGCATACAGAAACCCATCAATGTAAAAAATAAAATAAGACTTTCTTCTAGCTTAATTTACAAATAAATCATTGATAATCATTTTTCGATACAATAAGGAATCGGCAGTTTGAATAGAAAAAGGTATAAGAGATCAAATTACATTGCAAATAATTAAAAATTGAAACTCTAATATGCTATTTCGCATGAATTTTAACACTCAAATTTTTAGGACTTAAATATTTTATTTTTATCAGATATTCAAAAATTACATAAAGTTCTACTCAGCTACACTAATCCCGAGGAATATAAACTTTTACTGAGGCGTTAAGATTGCCTGAAGTGGTGGGAGGATGGTTCCAGAATATCTTAAATAATACTTGATTAAATCATTATCTTTTACAAATTTTTTAAAAGCTTTCTATGTTTTAAAATATTAGAAAACAGCGTTTATTCATTGTTTAGTTTTTATCATTATAACATTGTAAAATATGGAGATTGAAATGAGAGAAATGTTTAAATTACTCTAAAGTGATCTGCAAATCTAAAAATAATTAAAATTAATATTATAGGTTGAAAAATTATATATAAATTCGAACACATGGCTGGCCTGAGGATAAGTTAGATAAATTTGTATTGGATTTATAAAAACTGTTTAGGCAAAATTTATTAATCAATCTTTTTCTACGATATATTTGTTGCAATCGATAAAATTAATAAGGATACGTTCTTGCATCGGTTACAATTGTTAATCTAAAAAAAATTATTAGTTATTTAACTCTGATCTACTTTTTCTCCAAATGAAATTTATTGCACTCATTTTATTAAAGAGATATATTAGAAGCATTATTTTTTATACTTTTAAAAGCTCAAAGATACTTACGAAATGGTGCTCTCATATGTTATATTCGCGAAACTGTTGATAAATATAAATTTAATCGTGCGAATTATGGAGCTATTTTTTGCTATACCTGATTTTCCATATTGGAGCAATATTTTAAAATAAATTTCCATAAATGCAAATTGGAATACAATTTCTCACAAAGGGGTTCTTGGGGCCACTAATGACGAATACGTGATCAGATGTATGAAATTTAAGATAGTGGATCGAATACCGCTACCACAAATGACTGAAACATTCCGTTTTTCATAAAAATTCGCACATGGAGGATTTTTGGTCTCACTGATGACAAATCGGTGATTTCATTTTTGAAATTAAATATGATGGATCGAATAACGCTGCCAAAAATGATGATAAATTGTAACTAATTTTATATGCATCGTTTAAATGTCTTTCCGCCATCAATGTATGCATCGTCGTCGCCTAACTCTTACCACGTGGAGGTGAACATTTACATGAGTAATGTTATTTTTTTTATTTTCAAGTGTAATGTTATTTTGTTGGGAATAAGAGTTAGGACCAAAGGAAGAAGCCTTGCATTAAAAGGTAGAGTCTGTTCAACAAAAACTGAATTGCGATTATTCGTAAACCATAAATGATATTTAATTTTAATTTTTTTTTTTAAATTAAAGGTCACTAAAAGGGCTGCGACGAGAATATTCGTTAGTTTTAGTATCGCTCAAACTGTCGTAGAGAACACACGTAAATCGAAATGTCTGCTGCGTTTAAACATGTGTGACTTAAAATTACTTAAAAATCAGGGATTTAAATTTCGACTATAATTCAAATATGAAATTATTATGTATTTTTAATTATTTAGACTTTACAGCCCAAAATGTTATCAAACCAGCGAAACAGCTTTTGTCGAAAAGCATGCCTAGGAGTTGCCAAGCTATTTTGGACAGTGATGGAGATTGGCCGACGCATAGTGGGCTGGATCAGGAATTTACTATTCAAAATTACCTACAGCCAGTGCCGGATCATGGGGAGGGCTTGGTGGTGCTGAAGCACCGGGCCCCGAAAGGTCTTAATCCGCCCATGCCTACAGCCTACAATTCTTAACCGATTTTTAATACTCTTCGATAGAAATAATCAGCGATAGTTGCGCAAGAACATGTATGGATTAGATTTTTGAATGTTTATTTTTTTCTGTTTTTTACATAAACAAACAAAGAGACAAAATGAGTCATTTTTCACTTATCATTTTTTATCTGTAAATAAATAATTCAATTAATTTTGTTCTTCATGAAAATATATGTCAAAGTATCTTAGCAAAATAAATAATTAGTGGGTTTTCGAATATAATTGTTATAAGAAAATTATATTAACAAAAAAATTTCAACATCTCGAATTGTTTGCTTGAAAAGTATATTTGTAAGTTGCATTTGCTTGATTTTATCAGCAAAATGATACTTGATCATAAAAATTTGTTTTCTGCTATAATTTGCTTATTTTATAAACAAATTATATAAACAAATGCACATTTTGGTCATTTATGTGCAGAAAGTAATGGTTTTTCTTTCTTATCGCCTTCAGTTTGTATTAGTAGTAATTATTAGTGATCAAGACATGTCATGCGACATTGTTTGTTTATTTTCTAAACAAATTTTATTAACAAATGCAAATTTTGTCCATTTACAGAAAGAAATTATTCGTTTTTGTTACTGATCATCCTCAAAATATAGGAGTGGTGATGTTTTAAGATAAAAAATTGTCATTCGATATTATTTGTTTATTTTACAAACAAATTAAATGAAGAAATGCATATTTTAGACATTTATGGTCAGCAAGCCATTTTTTCTTCCTTGTCGCCTTCAAATTGTATTATTGGAAATTTTTAGCAATACAGGCTTGTAAATCGATAATCTTTGTTTATTTTAAAAACAGATTTTATAAAAAAATGCATAGTTTGGCCATTTATAGAAAGAAAGTATCGTTTCTTCTTCCCGATCATCTTTAAAATACATAAGTGGTGATGTTAAGTTATAAAGACTTGTGATTCGATATAATTTGTTAATTTAATAAACAAATTATAGAAACAAAATTGCATTGTTTGGACATTTATGGGTAGAAATTCATCGATTTTTTTTCTTATCACCTTCAAACTATATCAGTGGTGATGTTTTGTCATGTCCATTTTGTAAATAATATTTACTAAGAATTAACAAATAATATTATAACAATAATATTATGACATTTCTTGTGAGAATGTATCAAGCGGCATCCATCTAGCGGCAGAGTCTGAACTAACAGCTGTTAGCGGTAAATTTTTAATTACTTAAAAAAATGAAAAGTAGTTTTAAAACGAAATATATTTTAGCCACCCTCACCAAAATTTACGTAAAACATCACCCCACTTTAAACTCATATTTATTCATAATATTTGTTTACAAAATTAACAAATAATATCGAATGACAAGTCTTTATAACTAAACATCACCACTTACATATTTTAAAGATGATCGGGAAGAAAAAACGATACTTTCTTTTTATAAATGACCAAATTATGCATTTTTAAAATAAAATTTGTTTATAAAATTGAACAAAGTTTATCGATTTATAAGCATGTATGACTAAAAATTTCCAATGATACAATTTTAAGGCCACAGGAAAGAAAAAATGGCTTGCTTGTTTATAAAATAAACAAATAATATCGAATGACAACTTTTTATCTTTAAACATCACCACTTCTATATTTTATGGACTAGCAGTAACAAAAACGAATAATTTCTGTCTATAAATGGACAAACTTTGCATTTGTTTATCATATCTGTTTATAAAATAAAGAAATAATGTCGCATGACACGTCTGCATCACTAATAATTACCACTCATACAAACTGAAGGCGATAAAAAGGAAAAACCGTAGCCCTTTTAGTGAACTTTAATTACAAAAAAAAAGAAAATTTTAATATCTTTTATAAGTTACGAATAATCGCGATTCATTCTTTATTGAACAGACTGTATGACAAATTTTGAAAAAATAGGACTGCCGCTTCTGTCCTTTGTTTTTTAATCTTCATTAGGCGGCGAAAAAAGTATGATTCCAATTCTTTTTAAAGTTGATCGGAGCTGGCAGACGTAACCTACAATAAATTAAAAACACAATGTTCCAATCCTGAAATCTTAAAATTACCAGTGCTATGTTTCTAAAAACATTTTACGTCATTATTATTCTAAAAACATAAAATAAAAGTAGCGAAATTCGCTGAATTAAAAGAAATTAAATTTTTTTATTTCTTGGTAGCTGTGTGGTATTCAGAAAAATATTGTCAGCGCTTTTTAAATAACGGGATTCAATTTTAGAGATAACCTTAACTGCTGTGGAGATTCAAAACGGAAGGACAAAAACGGAATCCAAAAGTATTCAATATTTCTCATGTTATTACTGGATGAATGAAAATTTTTAATACTTTTTAATGCAAGCCTCCTTACCGGTATCCTTTTCCACATATTGTCTAGATTCCTTGTTTGCCTAGATATTTTCCACATACTGCCTAGATTCATTCCTCGAAAATTATTCTTCATTACTTTCCGAACGTGAGCCCACTCGCGAAATAAGTCTGATCACGGATTCATCTTCAGCGGCCCCAAAAACCCACAAGTGCGAATTTGTATGAAAATCGGAATGTTTTAGTAACTGTTTTAAACCATATTGGATCCGACATCTTGAATTTTGAAAATCTGATTATGTATTCATCATCAGTGGCCCCAAAAACACCTAAATACATACATGTATGGGAATTTATTCGAAAATATTGCTCCAATGCGGAAAATCAGGAATTGCAAAAAAAGTTTGGCTGTTAGCCGCCTTGTGCTCTTATTGGACATGGTAAAAAGTAAGCGCCCGTAATGTAGTTATTTGCTTATTTGTTGTAAATTATCCCTACATAAATTTGTTACTGAATTTAACGTCCGCTGTGTAGAATAATTTTTTTATTGAATTATTTAATTAAATGAATCAAATAATAATAGTAATAATAATTCAATTAATTGTTTACATTTAATCTCTCCGAGTGTACTGTCTCCATATCTAAGAATAATGAATCTTTGCGAAAAAGGGCGTAAAAAATAGTTTGTAAAGAGAAAGTTCCGGTGATGTTGTTATTTTCTTATATGTTACAAATTTTTCCCGCAAAAATTTCTTACTAAATTCGACGACTGCTGTGTACAATAATTTCAATTATAAATCTCCATATTCTGAGTATATTCTGTAATTCCATATTCTGTAATATTCCATATTCTGAGTATATTCTGTATATTCCATATTCTGTAAAGCGAGAATAGGTTGTATAATACTTACCTTATTTATACGATTCTACGTAATGCGCCATTTTCATAAGTGTTTTGCACGTTACAATACATCAAGATAAGTAAATAAATATGTAAGTACACATTCTTGGTAGCACGATCAAGTAACACTGATCGATCAGCGCCAAACAGCTGTCAGTCGCTTTGGTCTCCATTCGTGTATTTTTGTTAACCACAATACTCTCATTTTTTAGCTCTTATGCGATTTGTTTTGAAAAATCAGATAGAAAGCGCATACCCCACAACCGTGGAACCCCTTTCCCTGATGGGAAAATATTCTGAGTGCATTTCTAAAACCTCAAACCGAATTATCTTTGACAGCTGGTAAGTTTTGAGCGTCTCATAGATTTCATTACTTTTGTGCGCTTCGTTCCAACAGCCTTAAATGAAGAAAATAAAGTTACTTTAATCTAGTACTTTTTTCAGAAAAGACTTATTTTCCGGATCGAAACTGCTTTATAAAAAAATGAAGGGAAATAAAAATCCAGAATTTGACAACATGAGAAACAGTAAAGGGGAAATGCTATATGATGCAGACGGGATACTAGAAACTTTGAGAGACTATTTTAGGTGACTATTCAGACAAGAAGCTGTAGGACACCACAACTGCGATGTAGAACACGATGCGTGAGAAAACTCAACTGAGAAAGTCTGTATCACTGAGGTTAGGGATATAATTAAGAACTGATGATTTGACAAAAACGATTATCGTATCAATATACAAAAGAAAGGGAGATAAAAGTGACTGTAATAATTATAGAGAGGTCAGCTTATAAGTACCGTAAGTAAAATATACTAAAGTGGGTTTATGCCAGGAAAGTTATACACGAATAAAATATTTAGCTTAAAGGCAGATCACAGAAAAAATTTCAAACGTAGGAAGCTATAAACACAATATATACAAGTAGCAAAGCGAGTGTAAGTGTAAACGGGAAATTGAGTGACTGTTTCGATATGATGCAAGGTGTTAGACAAGGATACTTTGTGTCCTTATGGCTGTTAATATTATTTATGGAAAAGTGTTTAAAAATGGCTCTTTTCGACTAAGAAGGTGTGGATCTCGAAACAGTGAGGGTGCGTGGGTTAGCGTTCGCATATGTTAAGGTTGTTATGATAGAGTCAATCGAAGACTTGCAAAGAATGTTTAATAAACTGAATGCAAGCATGAAGAGATAGGCTGCAAAATTAAAGCAAATAACACAGAAGCTATGGTGTTCGAAGGAAAGAGTAAGAAAGCAGTATGCAATATCGTATTAAATGATGAGAGAATTGAAAAAGTTGATGAGATCGTATACCTTGGTAGCTTATTTACTAGGAACGAAAAGATATATGAGGAGTTCGATAGAAGCATAAACGAAAGTAAGAAAGTTATTGGTAGAGCAGAGCCCCTTATCAGAAGTAAAAATGTATTAAATAAAGCTAAAATCGCAGGATATAATTTTATATTTGTACCGACTGTACTATACGGTAGCGAGACATGGACCTATCAAGAAAAAGATAAGAGTAAAATGAATGCAATTGACATGAGATTCTTGCGCATCATATGTGGAAAAACTCTGAAGGACAAAGTTAGTAACGAAATAATTATCAAAGAATGTGGTGCAGAAAAGACACTAGTTGAAGCATGGGAAAGAAATTGGTTAAGATGGTTTAGGCATGTTGAGAGAATGAAAAATGAATGAATAATGAAATAAGTATATAATGGTAAAGTTAATAAAAAGCCAGATTAAGGCGAAGTCGAAGCAGGCGACTTCCTGCTCCTCCTATGATCGTAGGGCGCCGAGAGCACCACACGAGGGAGCCAAACAAAGATGCCAAGGCAAGCCAAAAAAGCTTTCGCCTGCAGCTTAAATTAACCTTCTTCCGCCTCTGAGTAAATAGCAGCGGCTCAGAGGCAGACTGCGGAAAAAATGTCTCAATGTGTTAATGAGACCCTAGTTAGAATAGACATGAGGAGCCACAGAAACACGAGAGCTTGCATGAAAAAATCTATGTACGTGAAAGAAGCTAGAGGAGTTTGCCAGGACAGAAAAGTAGGGCGACACATAGTTAATGAAAAGAGTGTCATTATAGTGAATGACGCCTGAAACAAAAGACCTTGGATACTGATGGAACCAAGTGGGGAACCTCACATGAAGACTTTCTAAAGATCTTCATTCAGGCTGATTGCTAGAGAGATTGATCAGCAACCTGGGTCGGAGCAATGTTGCGGAAGGAACATTTTATTTAAACAAATTACACGAGAATTTTAGACTGATCTTTTAACTTATTCGTATCGTCCGTATTCGTTGCGTATTTTATCAATTCAATGTTATTGTATTTTCTGTGTGTATAAATCCTTGTACTGCGATATTTTCATGTGATGTTTTTATTTCAAATTTGACGTTTACGGATTTCATCAAATATATATATGTTTTCTCTCTATTAGAGAAAAAATTGATTTTATTTTGACATCTTTTGTTGTCGCATGTGAGCATAATCATATCGAATAAATTATCGGTCGTGATTGCGCATCAGCACACTTTCTTCTGGCCTGAGAAGAAAGAACCAGTTTCGTGACCAGCCATTTTTTACCAATATTTCTTGTTTTATTCAGCGAAAATATTGTTTAAAAAAATGCGATATTTTACTAAACGTAGATGATTCTACGCAAACACAAAAAAATGTTACTATAAGAACTTTTGTATCCTAAAAAAATCTCCAAATTTTGAAAGATTATTATTTGATAAAACATTTTTTTTTCATTTTTAAAAAATGACATTAGAATGATGAAACTTAAATATTTTGAAAAGCAATACACGATATAACAAAATCTTAAATGAAAAAGTTGTTTGCCTCATATAGTTTTTAAAACTAGCATTTGAACATTATTTGAGCAGACAAGTAGTTTTAATTTCAATCTTAAAAAATCGCATCAAAAGTAACAAGTGACAAATTTCAATTCATAGAAAAATGGATCAATATACAATAAAATGTTTAACGGACAAATTTTTCACATAAACAGAAATCCTAAGCCGAGGTCAAGAAAATATTAGGTCCTACTTTTAGCGTTACAGATCTAACCATATAATTTGAATTTGGTTTGGCCTTTAATTTAAAAAGATCTATAAACAAAAGTGGAGGAAGTACAAGTCCCGAGCATGACACGCGAATCCAAAAATGAAGTCAAGTATGAATGCTAGAAAAATTAAAAATTTAAGTTCTTCAATAAAAGAAATTAGTTTAATGATTCAGTTTGGTAAATTTGTAGTTTCATTACAAAAAATCTGAAGTTGAAATAATATAGACAGGGATAAAATATGAACATAATAAAAATTAATTTACATTGTAAAGGGGGCAGGAATTTGACTAAATAGGGAAAGGTAGGTTAGGTTTGCAAGGGAGCGGGGCAGTTTTGTGATTAGGAGTTTGGGCCTTCATGGTGGAGAAGGGTGGTTTTCGTAGTTCTGGGAGGTGCAAGGGGTGCGAAAAGGTGTCTGAAGGGGATGTAAGGGGTGAAATAGGGAAAAAACTAAAATTTTAGGATGGTAAGCGACAGCAGCCTTAAGAGATATCTGTTGGCTGCAGTGCGTACTTGTGTGTATGGACAGACTACAGTTACCGACGGAAGAGCGAGAGGTGGGCAGCAAGAGTACTGGCGGTGCTGTTAGTGAATTTAACGGCTAGGAAATTTCCAGAAGGAAATGACAGCTAGCTGTGCGTGGCCCGCAGTCGAGTGGCGCGTCAGAGATGGGGAAGAATCGGAGCAAAGGAAGCAATCAGGGAAGGGAGAGAGCGTCCAGTGCAAATAAGGGAGATGATCTCTCGAAGAGGAATAGGGAAAGCAAAAAGAGTCCGGAGAAAACCTCGCTAGAGATTCGCTTTAAAAAAAAGCGTACGGACACGTAGGTCACCCCTCCTCTCCCTCCCAATAAGGGGGGAGACGGAGAAGGAGGCTATCGTGGTGTTGATAAGCGAGATCAGAGGGTTGAGGGAGGATGTAAGGGGGGTAAGGAAGGAAAAAGAGAATAAAATAAAGGAGACCTGCTGCTACAGAGCATAGGGTGGGTTAACAGTGAGGTAGAGAAGATTAGGATGGAGGGGAGAATGAAGAATGAAGTGGCGGTGGTAGAATTGGAGAGCTGGGAAGAAAAATTAGGGGCAATGCATAACAAAAATAGGATAAAGGACAAAAATGTTTTCATCGATCAAGATTTGACGCGGAAGGAAAGGGAAGTTTACAGAATGTTAAATGACAGAGCTAGGAAGGAGAAAGGCGAAGGGAGATCTCGAAGAGAGAGGTAGGGTATCGGAAAATAAAAAGAGACGAGAAAATGTGGGTATGGAACGAGGGGAAGGAGGTGTTGAAGGAACTGCAGGGGAACTTTTTTCGTGGAAAGTAGGGGGGTGAGTGTAAAGCAGAGTGGAGGACTGTTAAAGGTACTGTACTGGAACGTAGCAGGGTTAAAGAAGAAAAATAAGGATTTCTGGGGGTATATTCAGGAATTTGATGTGATTGGACTGGTAGAGAAGTGGGTAGAGAGAAAGGGATGGGATAGAATAGAGCGAAACTAGCCAAGAGGGTATAGGTGGAGGCTACAGGAGGCGGTCAAAGTAAAAAAGATAAGAAGGGCTAGTGGGGAAATTATAACAAGAGTTAGGGATGGATTATAGGAAGAAGTTCATGGAGCGGGAGATGGGGAGGGCGTCAAATGAGGGCTGTAAATATAGGAGGGGTGAATGGAGGATAGAGGGTGGGCGGTGGCGAATGGTATGGTAAAAGGGGACGAAGAGGGAAAGGCAGGGTAGGAAATAAGGGTCATTAGGGGAGAGGGTGCCATAGACGATAGAGGCGACAGAGAAGCATCAGGAGTGGTTGGGCAACAAAAGCTTTCAGGCGGAGTCGGTGGACGAGATATGGGAGGATCTATAAGAGAGAGTGAAAGGTTGTTTGTAAAAGAAGGCATTTAAGAAAAAAAAGAAAGAAATGGTGAAGCCGTGGTGGGATAGGGAATGTAAAATGATAAAGGGAAAGGTGCAAAAGAAGTACAGGAAGTGGAAGAAAGAAACCGCGAAAAGGGAGGAATACGTAGAAATGAGGAATAAGTTTAGGGCGATGTGTAAGAAGAAAGAGCAGGAAAAGGAAAAACAGCTGGAAGAGGAGTTGAGAACTGTTAAAACAGAAGGGGATGTGTGGTAGGGTGGAGATAAGTGAAAAGATAAGGAGCGACAATTGGAGGAAATTTTTTAAGGATTTATTTCAGGGATCAGATGCACACAAGAGAGATGAGAGGATTAGAAGAACGAAGGAGAGGAGCTGAATCTCGAGGAGATAGGGAAGCAGATAAGGAAGTTGAAAAAGTCTAAGGCAGCAGGGATGGACGGGGTAGAGGACGAATCGTGTCTGTTTGACACACAAGAGGTAAGGCAGAGGCTCAAGGGTGTAGTGAAAAAAGTATGGAGGGATGAGGGATTCCCAAGAGGGTGAAGGAAGGGGTTGATTGTACCACTGTATAAGAAAGGGGATAGGGAGAGGCAGGGAAATTATAAAGAAATTACGCTAATGAATACTGCATACAAAATATACGCGATAGTTTTGGCAGATAGGCTGCGCAACGATGTTGAGGGGAAGAGAATATTGCCGGAGACGAATGCGGGCTTTAGGGAAAGAAGGAGTACTATTGACAATATTTACGTCTTGTGGCACGTGGTGTATAGGGAACTAATCAAAAAGGGTACCAAAGTGTACGCGTTTTTTGTAGATCTAAAGAGCGCGTTCCCTTGGTCGGATAGGGGGAGGTTGTAGGAGGCAATGGAAGAGAGGGGGTTGCAGAGGGGCCTGATCAAGTAAGTAAGGGAGGTATATGAGAAGAATAAAGATAGGGTGAGAGGAGGGGAGGGAATCTCTGAGAGATTCTGGATAAATAGGTGGTTGAGGCAAAGATGCCCACTTAGCCCAACGTTTTTTGCAATTTTGATCGCGGATATGGAAATTAAGCTAGCGGCCAAAGTAGTAGGAGGAGTTAGGTTGGGAGGAGTCAGGATATGGTCACTCGTATATGCAGATGACATAATGCTGTTAGCAAAGAGCGAAGAGGCTTTAAAGCAAATGATAAAGAGGTTGAGAAAATACTTGGACAAAAATAGGTTGGTATTAAATGCTGGCAAGTAGAAGGTTATGGTGTACAGGAAAGGAGGTGCGAGAGATAAGGGAGAGGAGTGGAAGTGGAAGGGAAAAACGGTACAGGAGATGAAAGAGTTTGTGTACCTGAGATTCCAATTTCAAAGGAATGTGGGAGTGGATGGTCATATAATAGAGGGTGAGAAGGGCAAATGTGGTGATGAGGCAGGTGTGGGGGCTGGGAAGAGGTTGTTCGCAGATAATTTTGTAAGGAGAATGAAATTGTTTTATTCGCTAGTGATGAGTGTCTTATTTTACGGAGTGAAGGTGTGAGGATGGAAGGTAAGTGCGGAGGTTAATAGGATACAGAAGAGGTATGTAAAGTGGATACTGGGGTTGGCAAGGAATACGCCGAACTATACAGTCAGGAGGGAGACAAGAAGAACAAGTTTAGGGATTCTAATAGGGAGTCGAGCGTGTCAATATGAGGAGAAATTTTTGGAAGAGGAGGGAAGTAAGCTGGTTAGGAAGTACTTGTGGGCGAAGGAGAACAGACGTAGTGGTGCAAATATGAAGGTGGAAAGGGCAAGGTATTTTAGAACAAATGGATTTCAGATGGATGAAGTGAAAAGGATACACGAGGCAGGGAGGAAGGTAGGCATATTAGTTGTTTCAAAAGAATGCCATAGAGCAAAAGAAGGCAAAAGAAGAGGAGAGAATAAGAGAATCAAGGTTTAACGGGAACTATGTGTGGATTATGCCAAGGGAAAGAGCGCAATATTTTTGTGAGAAAGGAGAGCAACGAAGTCAGGAACTTATGGCGAGAATAAGATGCGGTTGCATGGAGAATTATAATAGGTGCTGGCATTCTAGTGAGAAAAAAATGTTTGAATTGTGCGGTAAAATCGAGAAAAAGAGAAGGAAGGAGGAAGAGGAATGGAGAAGGAAAGATTGTAAATAGAAGAGGAAGTAGATGTGAGAAAACTGTACATATTGTAAATAGTGGTTAAGTATTAGGTGTTAGCAGCGAAGACAGAGGCTTGTAATGCGAGCAATAGCGAGAAAAGAGCGACATGCGTGCGAGGCGAGGCGCAGTGAGGAAGGTGAGGCTATATAAGCGAGCGGATTAGTTATAAGGTGTGGATAAATGGTATTTTGTAAGAAATAGGCGTAAGAAAATTCGGTAAAAAAATGGAAGTGTAAGCAAGTTAATTTTTCAAGGTCAGCAGGCCGAAAAGTAAATGTTTATCTATCTATAAAAGAAGAATTTTAGCATCTTTTGCTTTATTCACAAAAAATAATATGAAAAACAAAATCCTAATCTTAGCATAACAACGAGAGATAGGGGAAAATGTATGAAAAAAGTATTGTAGTTTTTGTAACTATTTTAAGGTGGTGCAGAAAGTGTACATTTAAAAATGTCCGTCAAAAATCGAGCACGCAGCGCGAGTGACGCGATGAGAATGTGTACCTGAAAGCCTAAAGAGCGTTGAGAACCCGAATCTCTAACTATACTTAATTAAGTATTATTATTTTATTATTTAGCCACAGCATATTATATATGATGATAAAGTTGATAAAGTTTCATTCAAGCATTTTAAATATAAAGCATAAATATCCCTAGGCGCGCTCAGACTTGTGAGCAAAGAAAATAGACCTTTATGTATACTTTGAAACTTTATTTCGCTATCGTTTTGTATTTTTTTCTGATGGATTGAATTTATTCTAATTTGCGAATCAAATTTAGAAATTCTGGGGTAAATTGTGTTGATGAATTTTTTCTAGTACTCATTGCACCCATGATATCAGCTGCTACCATGGTCCATGGTTCTTCGACTATACTTTTTCTCATCAATACTATCGTATTTTAATAACTTGGCTTTACCCTATGACAGATCTGGTAGCTTTTTGCACGATTGATCACGTCTGAATACACGCCTGGCCAGACCATGGCGGACCGAAGGAAACGAATGGAGCTTCACAAAGTACCCGTAAAGACCCCAAAGGGTCCCCATTCTGTTTCTTAAAAAAAAACACGGAACACAGCAAAATCCACTTTTAAATATTTGAAATTTTGAAATTTGGCGCCTTCAACTGCATCTTATTTTAGTAGCAGTTCATAAGCATTCCGTCAGTAACTTTAAGTATTTTGTCTGGATACTAGCGTCACGCAGTCGAAACCTCAGACAAGAACGCTGCGATGCAAGTGAGAGAGAATTTTGTTTCTATACTTCGCACGCAACATACTACTTGAGCCATTATGGATGCGCTTGAAGCCACCTTCAGCAGAAGAAAATAACATTTAAAAAATTTTTTAACGCTACAAAAAAGAGTATTGCGATTACTCCTTGAGTTTTGTAATAGAAAATTTAACGTAGAATCCCAATTTAAACAGTTTGAAAGTTGATCTTGAAGTTTTTTTGAGTTTTTAAAAAAGGAACCGAATAGGGACCGAATAGGGTCTTTACGGGTACTTTGTAGAGGCTACTTTCAGTTCCTTCGGTCCGCCAGGGATTGGTTAAACTAAATGGCATGGTTTCAAATTAATACATGCCTTTTTCAGGGAATTTGAACGCTGTGGTTGGTTTTTAATTTTAATCTAACGGTATTTGCAAGTAAGCTAATTTTAAATTAATTTTGGAAATGAAGTGGACCGATCTAAATGTGCCTAGAATTTTTGTCCTAAATAGGATTATATAAAGGTCCTTTTTTGTAATATTATTAACCTTTCTAAATTCTAGGCACAATCTGTCCAGGTTTTTGTATAATCACTATTTAGTTAGGCCAACCTGAACAAGAAGACTCTATGATTTCTTGTAATAATCATTTACTTTTGGGGTTCACATGGTGATATCGCCGCTTCATGAAGTCATGACTCTGAACATGTACTTTATGTTTTCTTAAGTTAGTCGCTCTATGTTCTTTACCCTTGTAGATTTTGAGTTTATTTTCCAGGAGTGTTTATGATTCGGATCGTTGGATATCGTTAAGCTGATCAACAAATTCGCAAATCTCTAAAGAACAGTTTATTTCTTTGTTAATTTTTTTAATTTATCCAAAATATTATCTGATATAATTGCCTTATTTTTTAATTGATCCATTCGTGGCTATCTTCTATTTCGCTTATCTCGTTTGCCTTTTGAAATTTCTTATATAGGGCGAAAACACTGGGGCTTACATGCATGGCAAACTTGAATGCTACCCGGATTGCACAACAGCATGGGATTAACCATTTTACAGGGGCATTTTCATATTTCGCGCCTTTAAAGATGCATTCGGATCGGCCATTCGGTCAAGTCCGTGCATCCTTGGATAAAGTTTATCATAGTTTCCATGGTTGCGTTCTTAACTTTAAATGGATACATGTTTTCAAAAATATAGGTTATGTTATGTAGTAATTACAAATAATAAAAGTGTTTAATTATTAATGAAGTGAGACATGTGGACTGAGAAGTAAGCGTCAATTTTTTTCTGTGCCAGTAACCTTATGGAATGGCGCATTATTCTGCGCTTCCACATGTCTCACTTTATTCTGCGCTTCCAGTGATCGAAGAGTGAATTGTGTTTAACGCTTATTTACGGTATAAAAATTAATTTATGAATAGACAGGATATGTTTGAAATAAAGTGAATAATATATTACATGCGTAAACTTTAAATTGACATTACCTACATTTACTTACAGCGATTAGAGCAAACAGGTGAATCTGAACATAACCTCGAAATAATGACAGATCGGCCCGGTATGTTTATTATACTTTCGATTGATTATTCTTCACCAAAGAAATGTTTTGTGGTTTTGTGTGTTTATTACTAACAATTTCAGTAGTAATATTTCAAATAATAATCAATTATTAACAATTTAACAATCATTACTTAACAATCATTACTTATCAATCATTTTAATAAGTAAAACATTATTTCTGAATTTAATAATTGATTAACATTGTTTTTGCATAGATCGATCCTAGACGAAATACACATCAGGAAATGCAGATGGAGTTAATGCATTTCAGCTTGGTGCATTTCAATCAAAATTATTGAAAAATCTTGATCTCTCGACCTTTTCCCAAGACTGGGGATTGATCAGCCTGAAATTAATTATCTGAGTCATTTTGATGGTATAGGCGTATCAAAAAGATATCTCGAAGCAATTAATAACATTTTCAGGGACTATTTTTATTTCAGAAAATGTTTTCTCTGGATCTGATCTCCAAATTTGGTTTGATCAACAACTAAAATAAATTAAGAGACTCGCTGAAGGTAGGAGTGTATTAGTAATAAAGCTAGAAGATTACACAGACAGACAAAAAATAAGTGTGCTGATCTGGTAACAAGACACACGTATTCCTATAGATTTTGGGGCGCTGAATTCAAATTCGTTAACAAAAATCACCCATCACGCCATGGTTGAGCCATAACCTCAAAAAAATGACGAAAAATCATGCACTGAGGCAAATAAATTTCAAAATTATGCCAGTGATGCAAATTTTCACTTCAAAAACATGTCTACAACTGTGAAGGATCAACCCTTGCCTGATATCAACTTATTTAACATAACTTTACCCAACAGAACCTGCCCTCACCTAACCTAAATTAACAGAAATTTATTTAACTACAAGTAAAGCTCTGGAAGCATATTTTCCCAGTAGCAAATGTGTGCTACATCGAATGGGTCAACTCGAGCCTAACCTAGAAATAAATCTAACCTAGCCTAACCTAACCTAACCTCACGAAACACAATTAAACTGATTGTGTTGTTCCGTTGCATAAAGCAATTCAACTAGCCCTAATTTTAATGAATGAAGTTTTTAGGAATTTTTTATTTTCGAAAATCTTTTCTCTGAACGTGATCTCAAAATTTGGTTTGATTAACCACTGAAATAATTAAGAGACTCGTTGGTGATATCTCAAAAGTTGGTTTGATCAACAACTGAAATGAATTAGAGACTCGCTGAGGATAGCCGTATTAGTAATAAATCTGTAAGAGAAATTTTAGGCCGATATTTCCGGTCGAATTATTAAGAAAAAATTTTATTTTCGCAATTGCTATATCTGGATCTGATTTCCAAACTGGCATTTCATCAGCGCCTAAAATTAATTCTGATTCAATTTGGTGGTATGGGTGTATCAGAAAGATATCTCGAGGCAATTTAACTTGCTCGAATTTTAATTAATGGAGTCATTAGGGAGTTTTTTTATTTTAGAAAATATTTTCTCTGGACGTCATCTCATAATTTCGTTTGATCAATCGATAATAAATATAGGACAAACTCCAAATGAAAAAATAACATCTGAATTAAAATTTACAGAATTGGTGTCTTCATTTCTAACAGCATAATTTAAAGTTGAACGAGACCTCAAACAAGTACATTAAAATTATATTTCAAGTAGCTTTGAATTACACTTAAAGATTCTTATTTTCTGATAAGATAACAATAATGTATGAATTAAGTTTTTAGACCTAATAAAATAGATAATTATAGAATAATTTCTCAAAAAATTGGAATAAAAATTCAGGCCTAAAATTTCGCTTCTATGTTTCTTTCCGATGCACTACTATCCTCAGCGAGTCTCTGATTTAATTTAGTAGTGAATGATACCGAATTTTGAGATGAGGTCCAGAGAAAACACTTTCTGAAATAAAAAAAATCTCTAAAAACTTTATTAATTAAAACTCGGGCTAGTTAAATTTCTTCGAGATCTTTTTTGATACACCGACACCATCAAAGTTACTTAAAATTGATTTTAGGGGCTGATCAAATGTAGTTTGGAAATAAGATCCAGATATAGTAAGTTCGAAAATAAAATAATTCAAAACAAAAATTGGCATGAAAATTCCTGCGTAAAATTTATCTTCTAGATTTATTACTGATACACTCCTATCCTCAGTGAGTCTCTAATTTATCTTAGTTCTTTATCAAACCAAATTTGGAGATGAGGTCCAGAGAAAACATTTTCTAAAATAAAAAAAATCCCTAAAAACGTTATTAGTTAAAATTAGGGCTATTCAAATTGCTTCGAGATTTTTTTCATACACCGACACCATCTAAGTTACTTAAAATTTATTTCAGGTGCTGATCGAATGCCAGTTTGGAAATCAGAACCAGCTATAGCAAGTTCGAGAAAAATAATTTAAAAAAAAATTGGAATGAAAATTCCTGCCTAAAATTTATCTTCTAGATTTATTACTGATACAGTCCTATCCTTAGCGAGTCTCTAATTTATTTAAGTTGTTAATCAAACCTAATTTTGAGATGACGTCCAGAGAAAAGATATTCGAGAATAAAAAAATTCCTAAAAACTTTATTAATTAAAATTAGGGCTAATTAAACTGCTTCGAAACTTTTTTTTGATACACGAACACCATCAAAGTTACTTAAAATTGATTTTAGGTGCTGATCAAATGCCAGCTTGGAAATTAGAACCAGGTATAGCAAGTTCGAAAAAAAATTAAAAAACAAATTGAAAGGAAAATTACCACTTAAAATTTATCTTCTAGATTTATTACTGATACACTCCTATCCTCAGCCAGTCTAATTTATTTTAGTTGTTGATCAAACCTAATTTGGAGATGACGTCCAGAGAAAAAATTTTCTAAACTAAAAAAAATCCCTAAAAACTTTAATAATTAATATTAGGGCTAGTTAAATTGCTTCGAGATTTTTTATTTTGATACACCGACAACATCAAAGTTACTTGAAATTGATTTTAGGGGCTGATCAAATGCCAATTTGGAAATCAGATCCAGATATTAGCAAGTTCGAAAATATAATAATTAAAAAAAAATTTGAATGAAAATTCCTGCCTAAAATTTATCTTATTTATTTATTACTGATACACTCCTATCCTCCACGACTCCCTAATTTATTTTAGTGGTTCATTAAACTAAATTTTGAGCTAAGGTCCAGAGAAAACATTATCTAAAATAAAAATGATCCCTTAAAATTTTATTAATTGCTTCGAGATATCTTTTTGATACGCTTATACCACCAAAACGACGCAGATAATTAATTTTTGGCTGATGAATCCCCGTCTTGGGATAAGGTCCAGAGATAAAGATTTTTTAATAATGTTAATTAAAATGCACCAAAAGCTGAAATGCATTAACTCCACCTGCATTTCCTGGTGTGTATATCGTGTATTAGCATCGATCTGTGAAAAAAAAACAATGGAAATCAATTATTAAATTCAGAAATCATGTTTTACTTATTAAAATGATTGATAAGTAATGATTGTTAAATTGTTAATTATTGATTATTATTTGAAATATTACTAGTAACATTGTCACCAATAAACACACAAAACCACAAAACATTTCTTTGGTGAAGAATAATTAATCGAAAGTATAAAAAACATGCCGGGCGGATCTGTCATTATTTCGAGGTTATGTTCAGATTCACCAGTTTGCTCTAATCGCTGTAAGTAAATATAGGTAATGTCAATTTAAAGTTTACGCATGTAATATATTATTCACTTTATTTACAACATATTCTGTCTATTCATAACATACCTTTTTATGCCGTAAATGAGCGTTAAACATTTTTATTATTTGTAATTACTACATAACATAACCTATACTTTTTTGACACTTGTATCCATTTGAAGTTTCGAAGGCAACCATGGAAACTATGATAAACTTGATACGAAGATGCACGGACTTGACCGAATGGCCGATCCGAATGCAACTTTAAAGCCGCGAAATATGAAAATGCCCTTGTACAATGACTTCGCCCCTGCTGTTGTGCAATTCGGGTAGCATTCAAGTTCGCTATGCATGTGCACCCCAGCGTGTCCACCTTGAATATCTTTTGCAGGATTTGTTGCTGAATTTTGGGCAGTTTTGGATTTTTGGATTTGGTTGAGATTGATAGTTAACAGAAGAAGTTGGCTATCTTCAAGTTTTGAAATGCTTTTAATAAGCACTATTGTTTGTTTTCTTCCTTAATTAATATTTTATCTTTATTATTTATGTTTTTACTTTCCTTATTTTCTTTAACTTTAATGACAGGTATTGCGAGGTTTTCCCAAACCATGTTGGTCTTATGTTTTTGAGGTCACTGAACCCTCGCAGCAATAGGATATACTGGGATATCCCATTTATCTTCCAGGTTGTCCCAAGAATATTCCAGAGATAACTCGTCGGAAATCCCGCAAGGCGGAAATTTTAATATCCCGGGGATAACCCCAGGATATCCAGGGTAACCCTGGGACGTTTACGGGATAATCAAATGTCCCAATTAGGATCTTGTTATGTAGGTGAATAGGTGCAATCTCCCAAACCCATGTTTCGAGAAACAACCCCAGAGATGCACTTTTACCGGATGTGTTACAGTCCGCTGCACTAATCTTGAGGTTGAATGTGTCCAGGCATGTGATGACGTCACGTAACCCCAAACAGAAGCCTCGTCGGTGAATATTACCTCGTCCCAATCTCGATCAACATTTTCCTGGGCCCACGCAAGTCGCTTTTCGATGTGCTTATCACCAAGCAATGGTTTTTTCATTGTAGGGCGAAACTTTACGTCATTTGCACGAAGAAGAGTTCTTATAGTTGCATGTGATATATCGTGACCCTTTTTCTTCAATTTCGCAGGTCCTTCTCGCAGAGTTAGTAAAGGATTGCGAGAAAACATTGACACGATCAGTTTTTCCAATT
>NC_046658.1:32922455-32951576 GCF_010883055.1 Belonocnema kinseyi
AAAATCTTATCAAAAAGTTAGGCATCGCATTTTGAAGGTAAAGAGTAGTTCTTTACGATGCCATTGTCAGTTTGTGAAAAAATTTTTTCGCGATGTTACGGGACCTCGAACACATCAAAATAACGGGTTTTTGACCCTTTTAGGTGAGAATATCTCGAAAACTGAGGGTGATGGAATTTTTCTGAGGTCAGATTCGGATTCAGCTCAGAAAAATCCTTCGGGTATAGTAGGTCTGGTCTCTGGTTCTGAGAATTGTTGGCCTGTGTTATCGAGAATAATTGATCATCCATTTGTAGGGGAAAAATAAGTCCGAATGAAGTTATCTTATGTTTTTTGGATCGCTGAGTGTGGATCCGGGTTTTTTTTCTCGAAAAGGTCCAAGTTCATCCCTAACCTCAAAATATACCCGGCCAAAAATTGCCAAAGTAGTCCGTTTTCTTATTCTCAAATGACCGAGGGCAAAATTTTTATTTTTTTCAAGGTACATTGATTAATCCTATCTTTTCTCATATTCTTTTGTGTCACAAATCACGGCTAACCTAAAAAAGTCTAAAATAACTTGACATAACATAACATAACATTTTCTTGACCATTTCAGAATCCGCACACCTTATTTTCAGTGAAGTGATATCTTTTCCAGTAACTTTTAATGATCTGTGATTCATTACTGTACCGATGCACCACACAATTTCAGCTTTAGTAACTTTCTCATAAAGAGAAATTCTATCATCTTATTTTTCCTGGAGCTTATGTGGTACAGTTACTACTGTGAGAAGTGGCTGAGATGCAGGTGAAGGTCCAAAATTGTCAGTTCCGGAGGACGCATCAGCATCAGGTACAATATTTCGTGTTTAGAAGAGCACGTTTCGTATTAGTCATTCCAAAGCCAACGTGCCTACCTTTTGAAAACTTGATACGTGCACGGACTGCTTTCTCAACCGCTACATGAACAAACTAAAGACGAAGAAGAGCAAGTGACATTGAGATCAACCGCAGAAAGGAGGCACCTTCTGAGAGATGATCTCTCGAAGGTCTTGCTGAAATAGATTCACCCTTTCGTGAGGATATCTTAGAGGACTCCAAACTCTGGACGATCAGGTGTTCAGTTTATGGTGCTGCAGGAGATTTGGATGATTCAGATCGAAGGCCAAAATCGACGATGGAACGAAAGATCAAAAAACGCATGCATAAACTTAATAAGAAGATTAGATGGGCAAGACAGAATGCGAGCCGTGTTCAGTGTGTGATTGACTACGTAAAATCTGGTTACGCATATTGCTGACAAAATAAGTCTATTCTCTAACGCAAGGAGGAGGATACAGAAGAAAGAGAGAGAAATAGATGGATTAATAAGAAACAACAGTTTATTGCTGACCCATTTCGCTTCTTCAGCGCCCCCCCCCCCCCTCCGTTTCTGACAAAAATCCATCCCAGCTCAATGAGGTAGAGACTTTTCGGAGAGGTTTATACAAGATCCCGAAAACACTAGAGCTGAAAGAAGATACTGAAAATATCAGCCGTTTCAAGAAGTCTTGCGAAAACCTCATAACATCTGAGAAGGAATGTCTATCACTCACTGCTGAAGATGTGAAAAAACCACTCAGGGTTTCGAAGAACTTTTCCGCTGCAGAAACAGTTGGTTTCGAGAAGTTTGATTCTACACACCAACATCTTGCATTGCATATTCACCTCATATTTAAGTTGGAAACGCCCATTTCACAGTGACAATGCCCTCATAAAACCTGAAGAATACCCACCTATCGCTTCCGAGTAGGTGAAAAAAGTTTTACGAGACATGAAGAACTGTTCCACTCCGGGGCATGATCGTAACAAGAACTTTTGGTGGAACAAGTTTCTTTCAACCCACTAGCGTCTGGCCGGAATTTTCACCTCATATCTAAACACAGAAGAGCCAAAGATGCGCATCTTAGCTGACCCAAAGAATTATATGGCAATCTCTTGTCTAAACATACTGTAATCGATTTTTACAGCTATCCTAAATAATAGCATTGTTCGGACAATCGCATCGGTATTCAAAAATTATATTTCTGTGAAAAAAGATCCTCTAAAAATCATTGCACTGGGAATCGAACCACAGTACTTCCGATTGCTGGTCGGGTGCTTTCCCAATTAAGCTATTAGAGAGCTCGAAAAAAAATATTTTTTCAGAAACATAAGCTATCTCCATCTAGGTGATACAAGTAATTTCATAGAAACTCCGTACTATCATCAGAGTAGTTACTATCGATCAGTATAGATGTCACCCCACCATCTGTGGAAATAGAAATCAATACTATCGATCAAGTTAACTCTTAACATAACAGAAAATAATTAACGTCATTTTTGACGAGATGATAAATAAATTTTTAACATTAAATTTTTTTTTTTTAGTTTTAGAATTTTTAAAATGTCTGAACTTTTCAAATTTTTCATCATGTCAAAAAATGATGTTCATTATTTTCCGTTATTTTAATAGATACCTTGATCGATATTATTGATTTATATTTACACAGATGGTGGGGTGACATATATACTGATCGATACTAACTCCTCTGATGATAATGCAGAGTTCCTATGAAATTACTTGTATCACCTACATTGAAATAGCTTATGTTTCTGAAAAAAGATTTTCTTCCTATCTCTCTGATAGCTTAATTGGGAAAGTATCCGACCGGCAATCGGAAGTTTCGTGATTCTATTCTCAGTGGAGCGATTTTTAAAAGATCTTTTTACAGAAAAATATAATTAAAAATTTTTTTAAATTTATTTTCCATCTTGTCAAAAAATGAAGTTAATTATTTTCTGTTATGTTAAGAGTTAACTTAATCGATAGTGTTAATTTCTTTTTCCATATATGGTAGGGTGACATCTATACTGATCGATATTAAATACTCTGATGATAATACAGAGTTCCTAATCGCATCGGTGTTCGCAAAAATGTACAAGTAACGCAGTTTAAATAAAGGTGTAGCAGGAATCTGCCCATCAGCGCGCCCTGTCAATGGCCTGGATTGGTTATCGGAAAGCTTTCTATTAAACCTCTCATAGACTGTCATACTGTCTACTTTGGAAAATATCGAGTACGCTGCTTTTTGCATCACACCTCTGCCTCTATCTCTCGCACTACGGAATTCTTCCGGATACCTCTGTGGCGACACTAATTATAACGAACATAAGATCACTCATGAATTAGAGACTTGAAACTGAAGAGACCTATGCATACCTAGTATGTATGTGTCGTACACGCGGAGTATCTAGAATACATACTGTCTGAGTGCCCCACCCAAGCGGGAACTACGTATCTCTACAGACATAATGCGGCCCTAAGAGTGCATTATTACCATCTTTGTTATTCTTACGGCGTTGTCCGCGCATCTACCCTGCCGATCACTCCGAGGGAGTTAGAGTCAAATGTTCAGAACGAGAAGTGCCAAATTTTCTGGAGCAACAATTTTCGGACAGCTGTCTCCGTTGCTACTATATACTATATACTATATACTAGAGGTCTGACATCATTCTCCAAGATTTAAAAAAACGAATTATATTCGTTATCGAATTCTCAGCACCGGCCGACTACAACATCACATCTGAGGAGAAGGATAAGGAAGAGTGGTATTAAGACATCAGAAGCTAGCTCTGACGACTGTACCGAAAATATTCGGTTAAAGGAATTGTCCTTGTGATCGGTGCTCTCAGAGATGGGAAGCTATCACTGGTTCGTAACCTTAAAGCCATACCAACGTTCAAAATGTATGCCGAATCACTTATAAGATGGATACAGAAAGCTGTCATCCTTGGATCGCTTCGTGTCCTTAAGAAAACCGAGGGTTTAGTGGCCTGTCGTTGTGACTTCATCGTACCCTGTGACCACCCATTTCACGGTCTTGAGTCATGGTCACAAGTGTGATGCACAGCGGTTCAACGTAGTGTAGTGACCGCTGTTATCCCGTAACTAACTCCACCTCGGCTAACACTGCTTCGGTTTAGTCCAAAATAAATATTTTATAACACAAAAATTAAAATTTCAATTTCTTTTTGGAAAAAGAATGTTCGATTTATTTTTTTCATTTTCATACAGCTATATAAACCCCGACACTTCAGCCTGGGACACCTTGTACATTAGTGCGATGGACACTCGGCGGGAACTCAGCCTCATCCGAGAGACCTTGTCTCCTTTAGTTCTTGCTGACTGACTGACTGGGGCCGTATTCTAGAATACATGCACGCTCCACTCTCTCTCTCTCTCTCTCTCTCTACACTCTCATAAAGTAGTGCCGATGAAGTACATTTTCAATACAAATATCCCTAAAAAAGAAATACTCTATAAAAACAAATACAAATACTCCCACTTTCATAAATCAAATACACTATATGAAAGAAAGAAAAACTCTAAAAATCGCGCAGCCTTGATCCTCGACCTGGAAGTAGATTAATATTGCGAAACTCAATAGCTACTCGAATCTCGACCTAAGCGAGGGGCTACTGAATGAGAAATTTCATATTGCTGCTGAGAAAATATTATGAGAACTCTGGGAGAAACGTGCATCATTTCTTCAGTTATGACCTTTGGTCATTGTCCAAAAAAGTTTTTGGTATTAGGAGGTCCAAATAAATCAATAAATTAAATATGAAAAATACATAATCGGCAACGTCTCGGACCTCGTATGGTCCCTTTTCAAGCCTTGAAGAAACTCTTGGAAATCTCTCAGCAATCCAGTATTAGTAAGAAATCTTTGGGTAAGTGCTGACAGAGATGGACAGACTTGATCCAAATCTACAGAATTCCACGTGAGTTCTCATCGCGAAAATGATCGGAAATTTTGAATCTTTCGTCAATCTGAACGAAATCGTAGAAATCTGTTTGAGAATTCAATACTGATTGCCGCATTCACAATTCTAGGACTTTCGAATTTCTTAGTGAGTAGTAGAAGAAATAATTTCTCAAATGGAGAGCTAGTTACGTTTTTCGCCAAATATCAAATATTAATGTTCCAAGTTTATTATTATTCAATTGTCAAACCAATCATTTAAGCAGAGTTGAAGAGTTGAACAGTTGAAAAGTTGATTAAGTAGAGTGAAGTCAGGCTGTTAGTCCTTCGAAATTATATTTGAAAATACATTTTTGCATCGAAAGTGTTGGCCCAAGCGGGTGAGGGAATGGCCGGGCCATCCTCTCCACCCAGCCTATTCCCCTGACGCTGCCGTTCCTTCGCTTCGTAGGGGTTATTCACTCGTAAAAATCTGTACAGAGTAATACATATTACGCATTATCACGTCTTTCCACGCGTTATCATGTTTTATTGCGCTTTTAAATGTTAACAATCTTTATACTTTGGATTTATTTTGAAAAAATGTCCAGAGAATTTTGTTGGTGTATGACGAAAGTTTAATAAACGTTCAAAATTATGAATTTTTTAAAATTTATACAGGAATTGCAAAATTTAAAGATATTTAAATATGCAAGAATTTTGCATTGAAAGTGGTTGATAATTTTAGATCGAAACATTTTAAATCATTTAGTTACAACTTGAAATCATTTAAATTTGCAGGATTATAAATGGACGTCTTCCAATACTTAAATCTTAATTCCAAAAATATCAAAATTGTATAATTCAGATAAATTTAAAAGTAGAACTATGGAAAATCAGGAGTGCTGGAAATATTCAATGAATGCTTATTTTCAAAAACTCTTTAAGAGGGTCCTTTTTCAGGTTTTGCACGGAAAAAGTGTGTGCTTAAGGCATTACTGAACTAGGAAAGATGTGGCTGACATGAGAAGAATTCTGTGAATTAGCATTAATTTTTCTGTAAATCATCTGGAACAGCTCAGTCATAATTATAGAACTGATAATAAATATTAAAAATCGGTGCCATAAAAGTTAAAAATGATTATTACGTGTAAGTTAAGAGAAACTACATCTCCGCTGTGAAAATTACGGTTGGGTTGCTCAAGATTACAGAACTCTACTGTCTTTTGAAGTACAGGGACGTGGCGGCGCGCTACACATGTGTGTGTCGAAAAAACAGTTGCGATAAGACAGAACAGTTGCATCAGTGTGTCTCAGTGTGTGCGATGTGGCACATAATGGCCCAGAGCTGCCGGATCCAGTCACAGATTTACCCCCACCAGACCTACCGTTTGGGAGCCACAAAACAGAAGTTGCATGATTACAACTGTGAGTTCGTGTCTAATCCGAATATGTACGACTCGAACTTCGGTTTTCTCAGGTTTCCTGCTGCACGATGATTACCGATCTAAAAGCTTCGGGAAACTTCGGTGGTCTTATATTTATATCTCGATCCCGATTTGAAAGAAATGGAAGAAATTGGCGATTTTAATGTTTCGCAGGATTCTTAATTTCATGCATGCGTCGATTTTGAGGTTATATTTGTTCAGGTGTATATAGTATGAATATTATTACTATTATATATATATATATATTATTGATGTTAATATTATGAATATAAACTTTCATATCAATATTATTTAATAGTTTAATAACTTTTAATAGAAATAGTTAAAATTTTAAATAAAACACATAAATTGAAAAGAAATTTTATTTATTTCAACAAAATAGTCAAATTTTTATAATAAAAGTTAAATTTTCATCCAAAAATCTGAATTGTATACTAAAAAAAAGCATTTTGAATAAAATACATGAATTTTGCACAAAAGAAATTTAATATCCACCAAGGCTAATATTCTATACAGCAAATTAATGTTTAACCATATTTAAATTTTCGACAAACAATATTAATTTTCTACCAAGAAAGACAACAAAAAAAAACTAAATTTTTAACAAAGTAGTTCCACTTTCAACCAGAAAAGATGAAAAAAACCGTTACAATTCTTTCAAATCGCTTTAAATTATTCAAATTCATTGAAAATTCTTTGTAATTTTTCAAAACATCCTACAATATTTAAAATCCTTTAAAATCTCTTGAAAATGTTCAAAACTCTTGAAAATTCATTAAAATTGTAAAAATACCCTAAAATGTTTAAAATTCTTTAAAACCTCATTCTAATTTATTGAAATCAATTAAAAATTCTTTAGAATCTATTAAAATATCCTAAAATATATCAAATCTTTCAAAATCACATATTAAATTACAGTAATCAACTGAAAATTCCTTGAAATATTTAAAAATACTCTGAAATATTGCAATTCCTTCCAAATATTTTGACATTCCTTGAACTTTTTTGAAAAGATTTTTAAAGTATTTTGGAATTTAAAAAAAACACTGTTGAAGTCTTTAAAATTCTTTGAAATTTCTTAAAATGATAAAAATAAGTTAAAATTTCCTTTCCTAAAATCTTTTGAAATCTCTTGACATTTTTTAAAACTCTTGAAAATTCTTTAAAGTTTTAAAAATACCCTGAAATATTTCAAATCCTCCAAGATCTCATACTAAATTATTCAAATCAATTCAAATTCCTTGTAATCTTTTAAAAATCTCTCAAATTTTTCAAAATCTTCTGAAATACCGAGAACTTTTTTTTAAAGATTTCTAAAGTACGTTGGAATTTTAAAAAATAACCCTTCTAAATTTTTTTTAATTCTTTGAAATCCCTTTTAGATATCAAAATAAATTGCAAATTCCTTGATCTTTTTTAGAACATTCTCAAATATTTAAAATCTTCTCAACATTTTTGAAATCTCTTGAAAATTTTGAACACTCTAGATTGTAATTTAGAAAACAAAAAATTTCAAAACGTTAAATTTCTAAATGCTTGTAGATTACAGTTTTGAAAATGGGATCAATAAAAATTCAGAGCTGATGAAAGCGTTCTAAATTGAATGTACCAACATTTTCAACTTTTAAATAGGAATAATTTTCAATTCAATGGGATGCAAGTCTTCGAATTTTGAATTTTAAGTTTGGAAGTTTATTTATAAAAAATTTATAACCATAGATAAATTGAAAGAGTTAAAAATGGAAAATTATGTTTAAAAAAATGTATATAAATTTATGATTATATACAAAAATGTATATTATAATGTATATTTATATTTTTCTCTTTTCCACGCCACCACATATGTTGATTCGTAGGCACGTTTTTAAAGATGGTTTTTCCCAGTAGACCTAATCCCTCATAATATTCTATCTATAGAGTAATTTCAATGTAACTAGTATTTACTTTAAATTAATATTTTTACTCGAAAGAAATTGTATCTCCGCTTTTTTCATCAATTTTTTAAATAGTCAAATATTATTTATTTCGTTTCCCATTTAAATCATTTTTCATGTGGTTTCCATGTGATTTCGAGAATATTACAAAAATTTCATTATATCATCTAAATCTATATATTGTTGTGAGCAAATTTTAATAAATATTTGGTTTATTTACTATGTTTTCATTAGCAATTTAGTTCTGAAACTCATTTCACAGTGTCATGTAACACTTAGCTTTTAATTGTTTCATTGCTTTGTTGTTGCATTTTTTTATGATTATAAGCTCATAATTTGGAGATATTGTAAGCATTTTATTCTGATTGTGGAAATATAATCCTTAGAAATTTTTAATTCTCACATCACAAGGTGAGGTGTTTAGACACCCCAAGGCCACCCCACGTGGAAATGGATGAGGGTCACTAAGTCATGCTACAGATGTTTAGAGAAGCGATAATATGAATTTTTACTGTGCTATTTGGAATATGTGATACGTATCTTTTTCATGTTTTTAGGTATATTTATATGCTGTTTTTTATGCTGATGTTTATGAAACTGCATTTTTTTCGTCAATGTATTATTAACTTTACTGCAAAAAGTTACTTAATCATTTATTATCCTTTATGAAATATATTATGTGTTACGGACTGTGTAAATAGCCTTTGTGTTTCCTATAACTGAAAAAATCTAAGAAATGGAACTTTCTCGTTATAATTTAGCAGAAAATGATTGAAAACGTCGCTTGAATAATTGTATAATTTCGTAAAATACTTAAGAAACAATATTATACCATAAATCATTCGTAATGTGTTTCAAAATTACTGGGCTGTGGAGACACCCCACCTTGTGGCAAATGAGACTATGTCTCACCTTGAGGTGTGAGGGTTAACTGAATATATATCATCAAAATTATGTGTTTTATTATTAAGTTTAAAAGCCGTAATATATTATTTTCCAATTAAAAATATGAGACACATATTTCGTTGTTTTTCGTCAATTATTTGTTTCACGAACTCAGGCGAAAAATGAAAAAATTAAAACATTTTCGTTTTCAAAAATTTGTATCTCTCCAATTCTTTAGAGTAAGTTGAAAATTTCTTCAAACTGCCAAAAGAACGGTAATATTCAGAAAAACTGAAAGTGTAATTTACGAAAAAGGCCAACTTTTATTTTTTTCTTCAGGTTTTCAAGAATAATAGTAATATGAAGGAGATCCTGTGAATTTCGTTCTTACTGCACTAAGTAGGAAAATTCAGAAATTTTGGACATTTTATAATCAGCATTTTGTATTGCCAAAGTTTCTAAAGCGCAAAGTTTTCTAAATTTCAATTTTAATCTTCGAACTTGTGCTGACTTAGGAATCACAGTTTTGAAATATCGGATCTACACTTTCGATGTTGGAAATTAATACTTAAAAATCTTAAGAATGGAAATTTTCATCCCCAAAAGTATGGAATAGGATATCACATGATATATTGTATCGCAATATTAGGCTATTTGATAACTGCTATTCCCGGAATTAAAATTTTTCACCCCAAAATAATATAATTTATATATTAAATTTTTATCGCAATGGTGCGTCATTGCAAATTTTCAAAATCTGCAACCACCCTCAAAGACTCATGGCTGCCTTTGTTGTGCGCTGACACTATGGGTCAGAGATAGAATTAGATTATTGGTATTAAGGAATTTAATTTTTTTTAAAACAATGATATAAAGTTACATAGAATTCTGAGAATTCTTTTTTTTTCAAAATGACATCGTGTTACATGTATTAGTGAAAAAATAAAGCATTATATCGTACTTTTTGACGCAGGTTCGAATACATTTTGCCTGTATACATCATGAAAGTCGTAGAATTCATTGATATGCGTCTCATATTCAAGCTCATCATCCCTTTGACCAATGCCGCCTATGTGATATTATAATAATTCTTGGGGTCAACAAAATTTCATTCTGACGACGTCATCGTCGATTCCTGGAATCCATATCTATGTGAAATAAATAAATTAAACGTTTTCCTTTGATATTTGTCGACAGAGGCGTCATATTTCATATGATGTTAAAAAATTCTTGGTAAACAGAATTCCATTCTGATGACGTCAGCGTGATTCCTGGAATCCTTATCTACAATGTTGCCGTGTTTCACCAATCTTGAAAGAGTCGACAGGGATGAAGAAGTGTTCCTTGAAGGTTCTCCTTTGATATTTGCCGACGGGGGGCGGCATATTTCATATAATGTTTAACAATTTCCGGTAAACAAAATTTCATTCTGATAGTTCCATCTGATAGTTCCAGGAATTCTTATCGACATTGTTGCCGTATTTTACCAATATTGGCACTATATAAGCGGTGCACTCTCTGTTTTTTACCATAGTACTGGTAAACAGCCACCGAGTAGGTTTGAATTATAAAACGCTCTAAGATCTATATTAAAGTACAATTTTTTCGATGATTCCATCAGTTGATAACAAGACTCACATAACCTCAAGTAACTTAAAATCTGTGTAGTGTTTCTATAAGTGTCATCAGTTGATAACAAGACTTACATAACCTCAAATAACTTGAAATTTACACAGTGTTTCTATAAGTGTCCGCTAATTCCCTTTTAGGTTAAAAATGGGTTTTTTAAAAAAGTGCGAGAACTAAAAACGTCAGGATATCATACAAAATATTGAGGAAGAACATTCTGCTAACCATGGACCAAAAACATGCGATTATGACGTTAATTGGTGATCTGAAGACTGCAAGTAGAAAATTTAAGCAGTTGCTCAAGACAGGAATTGGTATAAGTTAAGCTTAGAAGAAACTGAGTAAGAAGGTGAGTTGAGATGATGCAGCAGATGAGTTTCGAACACTAATAAGAACGGGAATTATAACAAATTCAATTCATAAATATTTAAATACATTTTTAGATGATTGTAAACGCATGTTTATTCCGCGAATTAAGAATGCAATTAATAGTTTAGATGATATCAAAGCTTGCGTTGAATTCACAGGTATTTTCAAGGCATTATTAGGAGGGAAGCTAAACACCGAGGCAAACCTTGTTTGCACCAAAAATAATCCATTTCTAATGTCTACGAATATTTGTGGATGGTTTGAGGATAAAATTCGTCAACAAGTTGAAGTTAAAATTAAAGACTTAAAAACATCAGATTCGGGGTGGAGATTAATAGAAATTGTCAGCTTAACGGTTAACATAAATAGATACGCTCCTTGTCAAGTTAGAGCTTCAACTTTCACTGAATTATCTGATTTTATACAGAGAAAAAAAGCTGTGGTTAATATTAAAAATAAAGATTTGTATTGTTTTCTCTGGTCAGTAATGGCAGCTCTTCACCCTGCTAAAGCTGATTCCAGTCTAACGAGTTCTTATTCTAAGCCTGATGGTTAAGAATTCAAATATAACGACATCAAGTTTCCAATTACTCTTGAGGATATTTCAGAATTTGAGAAAATAAACGGTTTAGGCATAAATGTACACGGATTGAAATTTGACGAATATAGCAAGAAACAGGAAATTGTTCCAATTTTTTTAAGCTAGGAAAAATCTAAAAAACCGACTATTCACCTTATTATGATAAAAAATACTAACTTTGATTCAGATGTCGAAGAGTATCATTTTGCTTTTATCAAAAATCTATCTAGACTAGTGAAATCACAAATAACAGAAGATCGTTGCCCCACTTATTTTTGTGACAAGTGCTTGTGTCACTTTAAATTTATCGTTTATCATGAAAAGGATTGCTTCACAAAGGTTTGTCCGTGAGTTGAAAAAGTTAGTTGAGAAAGCAGATTCTTGTTTTAAAAATTATTTTCAACATGCAAAAGTTTGTCATATTTGCGAACAAGATTTATCCTTGTCAATTGCAACGAATCTATACTTGTCATTATTCTAGAAAGTTAAACAAACATTTTTAAATAGCGAATAAGTCATATTAGTATTTACATGATCATCATAAATATGTTTAAGATTCTTTTCATTTTGCTTGAATAAAAGAAGTAAATTAAATTTGTCGCGTACAAAATATTTAGGAATATGTGCATATGTCTGACTCAAGTGAAAACAGTCGACATTCTGGTGTCTAAACATAAAAAAGAATGCTCTTATATTATCTTGTTTCTCACAAGCCACATCAGCAAATACAGTTACTGAGTTTGGTTTCACTTCACTTGGCATTATAACCTCTCCATGATCATTTAAAGGATAGTACTCAGCGCCATCTACTGATTGAAGGACTTTTTCCAAAAACGCATACTTTAGTTGCTTTAGAGATTTTGAGTAAATGTAAATATTTTCAAATCTCAAGCCATTTGGATGTATCAGTAGAGTCAGCAAAGCATTTGTCTTTCCACAGTTGGAAGGCCCACAAAATATTTCTCGTAAACTGTTTGATAACAAATGTCCATGTCGTTTTTCTCTATTCTCGTTTTGAAAAAGCGAATCCAAATTCGGAAAAGGTAGTTTCACAGGTTGTGCTTCATACTGCATCTTGACGAAGACTGACTGGAAAACGTATAAATATCCTGGTTTTATAGGTTGATCTTTCAGTCTGAGAGTATTCCTTGCATAGATATGATCGCTGAGAGAGGCAAAACATTCAGTCGTAAGCGAATCGTGAAGCAGGAAAGACATGGGAGAGGCTTGCTCAACAGAATCATCAAAAATTGACCGTTCGAATTGCATTTTCCTCGTTACCAGCACCATGGATCAGGTACGAAACTAGGAAAACGATTAGCACGAGGTGATACAAGAATCAATCCACTGGACGCTGCTTCCTAAGAGCACGATTTAGCCTACACACAAAATAGAGAAAATATAGAGGCTAAACATTCAGCTGACAGTGTACTAGCTGAAAAAGCTTGGAAATGTGTCCTTGCTCCGGATGCAAACTTGGCAAAACAACAACTTTCAGAGGGTAAACGAAATAATGAAACGATGAAAGCCATTGCTCATCGAGCCCCGGACCACGTAAATATGAATTTGCCATTATTAATCCTGATGATGAAAAAGGACAAGGAACACATTGGTGTGTCTACAGAAAGATTGACTGTAAAATAATTTATTTCGATAGCTTCGGTAATCTTCGACCACCTTCGGATCTCTTCAAGTATTTCGGAGTTGGTAGCATAATGTATATTTACGAGAGATATCAAAATTACGATACATTCGTGTGTGGACATTTATGTTTGCAATTTCTATGCAATCAATTAAAATCTAAGAGTACGTTTACTATATACAAGTGCTGAAATTTTCAATAAAGTCAATAGAATGCCAGCTGTCATAGGGGATGATTCATTGATGCTAACATTATCGGGAACTTCTTCAATCCTGGAAACGCACTATTTTCCTCCAATTGAGTTGTCTCTTCAGGTGCGAATTGACCGGCGGCCCACGCTCGGGCCAACTGCTGGACGGTCGGTCCAAATTTATGGGCCACTGGTCAGGCCATAAATAATTTTTATATTATTATTATATAATCTTCATCTTTTGCCATTTTCAAATACATAATACACACACGGTTACTTACACTAATAATCGCACGCTTTAACGCTTTAAAAATCTTACTTGGACAGGACTCGAACCCTACATATAATACTACCTAAATTGGGTATTTTACCGTGCACATATTGTTGAAATCGCCTAAGTTTTACAGTCATATTATTTAAAAATATTAAAATATTATATAATAAAAAAATTTATAAACAAATTATTTGTTGGAAAAATGTTTCAATTGGGAACTTTATAACGCTATAAGCAACATTTATAAATAGTTGATAGATTTGATGATTTTTAAAAACTATTCTAATTGAAAAATGCATTAATCAGGCATTTGTGGATATAAAAATTCAGTTTTTCGATGTCAACTTTTCGATTAGGAACTTCATAATAATTTCAGAGAAATTCTTAAGTTTTAATCAATATTATTTTTTTAACAAATGTAATAAACAAATTCATTATTGGGACATTTGTCAACGGAAACACTTTTTTTTTTCAATTTTAGATCTTCATTGAGATCCTCATAATAAATTTAGCAACATTAATGATTAATTGATAAATGCTATGATTTTTTAAAACCAATTTAACAAAGAAACGCATTATTCGGGAATCTGAGGACGGAAAAATTTGTTTTTTTTTATATGTCAGTCTTTTCATTTGGGACCTTCATGATAATTTGAGTAAAATGCATAATTATTTGATACATTCTATTACCCAGTGGGCACAAAATTCGGCGACGTCTTTAGGACATCGTTACGACATCTTTACGACAACTTTACGACATCCTATGTCCATGTCGTTACAGTGTCTTTACGATATCGCAAAGGCATCGTCAGATCATACGACATATTTACGATATCATAAAGACGTCTTAACGACATGGACAAAGGATGTCGTAAAGTTGTCGTAAAGATATCATAACAATGTCGTAAAGACGTCACCAAATTTTGTGCCCACTAGGTACTTTTTCAACAAATTTAATAAATATATGCGTTATTTGGGTATTGACAACGAAAGGGTTGTCGAAAATGTCGGGAAAGTCGAAAAATGCCTGATAAATGCATTTAACTATTAAATTTATTTATAATATTAACAATAATAAATTAACGAAGAAATTTGTTCATTATTATATTGTTTTTATCCAAAGTTCTTCTAATATGACCTTAAAAAACGTTAACTTATGGAAAATCGTAGAAAACATTCTTTGAACAAATAATTCTGCTTTTTTGGAATTAAAAAATTTTTCAGGATTGAAAATGGACTGTAGTATATCTTAAAATAGATATAAAAATAGATTGAAAATAGATTGAAGGTTTCATGTCGACATTTTTAATTATGATATTTTGTCACAAATTAACAAAGTTTTTTCATTTTTGTTGATTCGAAACTAAAGTTGATAATTTAAAGGATACTTAAATAATAAATATTTACCCTCAAATGTTTCTATTTTTGGTTAAGAATTTTTAATGGTTTATTTTGACTATTTATAAATTTCTACGAGTAACACACCAATTCGACCTCCCAATAATACGAGCAGATCAACTGTGGCCATAGTTGGGCCGACGGTCGGCTTTTCGCTCGCAGCCGACGTCCATCGCCAACGTCGGTACGACCATGGCAGCTTGAAAAGATCTCAGTGGGTCCAACTCTGGTTACGATAGATTGGTTACCATAGCAGGGCATCGCAGGGTAACGATACCCATAATGGGTATCGTTTTTAACACGAAGATTGGCTTTGGTTATAATAAACCAGAACAATGCCACAAACTAATCAGTCGACAGAGACCAGTCAAAGGGTTAAAACCTCAAAGTGTACTCTTCATAAAAAGTCAAGGTCTGAAGCACAGAAAAAGAAGAAGAGAATAAAGAGGTTTAGGATCTTTTGCACCTGCACCTGTCAATTTGTCCATCGATGATTGATTATTTATCATGGAGGAGGAAATTTTTTATATTCAAGCAACTATCATCTTTGATGAGTTGATTGCACACTGTGAAATTCATGCACATCAGCCATATGCTTCATCAACCTTCCACAACAGTGATGAAATTCGTACTATAGTTTAAAATCAGGACCAATGTCTCCTGCCTAGCAAAATTTCACTTCACGTACATAGAATAATCGTAAGAACTGATGGAGCACCAGTGACAAACACATCTTTAGTTTCTAATGCCATCTGTTATTTATTGGAAGAAGCAAGATATGAAATCAATGCAATAGAAATTGTTAGAAATAAAAATGTTGGTTTGACTAGTCTCATAAAAAAATACGTATCTCTAAATCCAGGAAAATCAGGTTACATACAGAATAATGGTTGGCTTAATCTAAATAATAACAATCAATCACTTACAAACGTCACTGGCTACTTTGATCTGGCCATACCTTTTAGCATGATATTTGGTTTTGCTCAAGATTATCACAAAATCATTGTCAATGCTAAATATGAACTCATTTTGACAGGATCACAAAGTGATGTAAATGCCATCTTGCAAACAGCCCCTCTTGATCAGTATAAAGTCCAAATAAATAAAATAGAGTGGTTATTCCCTAGCGTTAGACTGGCTGATTTACGAAAATTTCAGTTGCTAATGTCCGGACTGTAAAAATCTCAACACAATTGGAAAAACCGAGATTTTTTATAATAGGATTCCAGACATGCAGAAAAAATAATACTACTAGAAACTGTAGCGACTTTGATCATTGCAATTTGACTAATGTAAAACTACTTTTAAATGATCAGTGCTACCCTTATAGTACTTTGAATATTGATATTAATCGAAATCAGTATGCTCTTCGTTATGAAATGTATACAAACTTTCAAGCTAATTACTTTGTTAAAGAAGTACAACCATTTCTATCGAGAAGAGAATTTAAAGATGATGCGCCTCTAGTAGTGATTGCATGATCGTATAGTTGAATATAAACCAATAAGTGGGGTGGTGAAAAATTTGGTATGAAAATGCTGTAAGGAAGTAGAAATAGTTAAGTTGCTCGCGAAATGGAGTACGTGGTGCATGTGCAGGGCTTCAAGTTACCAGACAAGAAGTTCATATTTAAAGAATGGTGTACATTACCATGCCATGATGGCGCAGACAAAAAGCCATATTCTGTTCTCCTTTAATCACCTTGCCCGTGAAAGGACGTTCCGCCAAAATATAAATGTATGAACATTTAGGCAGAGCGCAATCGTCATGAAATGCCTTGCGATTCGAGTGATCTACCGTATTCTCAAGCACCTGTAATACTAGAGAAGATCTTACATGATTCAACAAAAATCTATGTAAAGGGATTGGAAAAGAAGTATTTGCTAAAGCAATTTCTGGAAATATCGTGTGAAATTGTTGACATATTTGATTTGGAATATCCTTAACTACGGCGATTGCGTGAGATGTATGAAATTGATTATTTTAACTGTACACATCATAAGTATGAAAATTACTCTGATTGAGCAATTAAGAGTTTACTTTTATTGGAAAACTGGATATTTTTCAATCAGTTATAATTTCTTGATTTTAAATTTTTATAGATAAGAAAAATATATTTTCTATGTATTTAATTATAAGATAGTTATTATTATTGAGTATAATTTATTGGGCTTTAAAAATAAATTTAAAAAAGCAATGGAAAGGAAAGTTGTGTGTTTGTCTTGTTTTATCAGAGTTCCTTGTCCTTATAATCGTAAGTGCGAATAGTAGATAGTTCAGTGGACACATCGTTGACATTGCGGCTTCAAGGAACATCGTTCTCAGCATTATGAGATTACGTCCGACGAATCATGTTGCATCTTGCTAGTAGAAACAGTAAAAAGAATGAATTAACTTTTAATTGTAAATTAAAGCAGATGAGCTTATTTTTGAAAAAAAGAAGCAAACTTACTTAGCAAAATAGGATTTTCAGGTTGTGCTAAATAAATGAGAAAAGGCACCAACTTAGATTCAAATAATTTTCTTTATTTTCAATAACTTGTACTTTTTACTAACAAATAAAAATTGCTCCATTAGAGGTGATATGCTAATCCTAAGTCTCTCTCTTTCTCTCTTTCTCATCCACTCATATGTCACACCGCTTATCATGCTTGTCGCCGCTCCTGTTTCAACACACACACACACACATACACAAAAGTTTTGATAATCGCTGTACACAATTTTAAACCTCCTTTAAGAATGAAATACATTTATAAAGATGAACACTCATAAATGCTTTATAGAATCGGTGTATACAATTTCAACTCTTGTTTGAGACTTGAATATATATGGGCTTGAATATAGATGGGCTCATTGAATTTAATTTTTGTTTGACTCATTTCAATGATCACCATGTCCTCACCAAATGTAGTGAAGCTATTAAAGTTTCGTTTCCGAATTAGAGCTTTTGTACCCCATCTTCCTCCTCACTTTGTTACAAACCTAACATCTTTGTGCTTCCTTATGTTCTCCATAGTCTTTCCGAAGACAGAGCTGTTCATGAGTTTAAAGAAAATTTTCTCAAATTCCTTTTTTGCCTTCTTTCTCGAATTCGCCTTTGATTTCAAACTGGTAATTAATTTCGGGATTTTAGATGTTGGAAGAGGAGGTCTTTATGCAAATCATTGAGTTCTTCAGGATATTTCAAATCTAGTTGAAGAATATAACCTATTTCTGTGTAACTGGGAATGTTGAAATTTTTTTTTTCAAAATCAGTTAACCATATAAAACTGCTATAGGGTAAATATTGGCTCATAAATTTACCGTATTGATTGTTTATATCGAAATAAGTGCTATAGGACTCGGGTACATTTCCATTAAAATTCGACCCCATGAATCTATTACTTGCTTTCGCATACCTATTGGAGCACCGAGACACACCACCTATTGATACTCCTTCAACAAGTAATAAGATTTCTATATCAGTTAATAGCTTTAGTTTAATTCCAGTATACTTTAACATAGCATCGAAGGAAAGCCCTTGTGCTGTATGTTAGTGCAATGGATTCGATTTATAAGTTTCAATGCAACGACATCTAAAACTTTTTAAAATGCCTGCTACGAGAAAAACATCATTTTATACACTCATCATTTAAGTTTGACTAAAATTCCTCATTCGCTGGCAGAAAATCTTCATCTAATTTCTGCCAAATATCAACATAATCGTATGGAAATTGTCACGTGCCGAGCAAAACGGCGAGGGTAGTTTATTAATGGGATAGGTGAGGAAGGGTAAAGGGCTGATTAAGTCAGGGTGGCAACCTTTCAGTCTTGAAAGGGCAATAGAAGATTTGTAGTGTCAATGATATCCCCGATAATTGGTAGAACAGCAACGGAATTCTACCGGGTGTTTTTAGTTGATGTATACGAATATCCTTAACACTCCGTACTATTACACGATGGAAAGTGACATGTACGCGACATTATACAATGCCGTTCTTCCTAAAAGAACATTACACGTTTGTTGAAAATGATCGCCACTTTATTTAAGCGGTTCGTACATTTGACGTTTAAGTTTGCAGTGAGACTGCCACAAACTAAAAGACAACCACCAGGGGTGAGTCTGGGGTTTTGAAAACCATGCTCTTGCTTTAATTGTAAGAGTTCCATGGGAACTGGACTTTTAAAATAAGAATATGCTTTCTCAGCTAACTTTTTCAACTTATACACAAACCACGTGATGCAGTCCTTTGCACGATAATCTTGAGGTTCAGATTATGAATCGCCAAAACTGAATTTTGTGTAATGAGCAACACTCGTAGGTATATGTTTCTGATAATGATTTCCATGCATATTGGCAACTGGCTCTAACAAACACTGTATATCAGCATATACTACAAATTGAACCCTCTTTTTGTATTTATAATTTTTAAACTTTAAAATGTTATACTCTTCTGTGGGGAGTATTAGTGTGCATTTATTATTCAGATTATCACAATCAATTATTTGCTTTTCAAGAGACTTCTCAAATTTAAAGTGATACAAACACCTGTCACAAAAGTAAGTGGGGCAACGATCTTTTGTTATTTGTGATTTCACTAGTCTAGATAGATTTTTGATAAGAACTAGTTCGAACAGAAAGAGTTTTGGCAGGATGACGAGCTGCCATTACTAACTAGAGAAAACAATACGTGTCTTTATTTATAATATTATCCACAGCTTTTTTCTATGTATAAAATCAGGTAATTCAGTGAAAGTTGAAGGTCCAACTGGAGAAGGGGCGTCTCTATTTATGTTAACCGTTAAGCTGACAGTTTCTTTTAATCTCTACCCTGAATCTAATGTTTTTGAAGATTCAATTTTAACTTCAACTTGTTGACGAATTTTACCTTCAAACCATCCACCAAACTTCGCAGACGTTAGAATAGGATTATTTTTAGTGCAAACACGTTTAGCCTCGGTGTTTTTTCCCCTCCCAATAGTTCCTTGAAAATACCTACGAATTCAACGCAAGCTTTGATATTACCTAAACTATTAATTGCATTCTTAATTCGCGGAATAAACATGCGTTTACAGTCATCTAAAAATGTATTTAAATCTTTATTTCACACCAATTTTTTCACCAATCAGAGAGGAAATATTTCAGATGTTAAATGGTATAAATGCTAATAAAGAGAGTATCCAGAAATTACAGGAGGAGAACACTGACCTCAGAAATCAAATTTCTGAGCTAAATACATTCATGTATAGTTATACTAGAAGGAACAACATTGTTATTCATGGAATCACAGAGTCATTAGATAAGTCGAAGAAAGACCTGATGTGCAAAATACAAACAATGCTATCATCTAAAATAGGGATCGATCTCGATTTCAAAGAGGTCGACTTTTTGAAAAGGTTGGGGCTACCCAGATCCAACAATTACAGACCTGTTCTTATGGGTTTATCGTCCGGCTTCTTAAAATCATCGACTATGGAGAAAAGATATTTACGAGGTTCCATGATTTACATCGATCATGATCTGGATAGGGAAACTAGAAGCATTTACTATCAGAACCGCGGTCTATTTAAGGAGCTGAGAGAAAAGGGTATATGTGTAACGTTGTTCAATGGAATAACAAAGATAAATGATAAAGCATACTCGCTTGATCAATTACAAGGTTTAACTGCAAATGAATTAATTTTAGCTGAAGAGGCTCCCTTGACTCAACAAGTACGGGGAATGAAACGTACTATCTCAGAAACTTCCGCACCATCGCACAGTAAACATCAGAGAGGTGGTCCACCTGGAAGTTTCACAAAACAGAAGTATAAGGCCGCGGCTACAAAGTTCAGTGAAATCAAGAGTGACTCCGTAACAGGGGGCACATTGGACTCCTTCCTAAATCGAGATTCTCCGGCATCAGCTGAACAGACAGATGAAAAAAAAATGCGGTGAAATGGGAACTACGCGCACGCAATGAACTACACCACTCAAAACTGTATTTTGGAATATCGGCGGGTTCAGGAAAGTTTATGATCTGGATGTAAGTCAGTAAGACAGCTTTTTGGAATATTACATCATTGGATTAACAGAGAGCTGGTTGACTAAAAAACTAATTACGTGTCCTACTTTTCTGAATGACTACGGAATGATCCAGAGCGAAACTGAAAAGGAACACAGCTACGGCAGGGCGAATGGAGGTATACTCCTTTTAATTAGAAACGTAATAACAATTTAAGAAATAAGAAAAATTAACAATTTATGGGTTGTAGCCAAAGTACGATGGCAAAATATTGTGTATTTAATAGGAGTTATTTACTGGAAGCCTAAGCTAGATGTACATTTTATTTTTAACATGTTTACGGATACTATTGTTGACTTGGCAAGAGGGAAGCCCTCTATTCCAGTCATAATTAGAGGGAATTTCAATGCAAGAGTGGGAAATCTCAACCAGTTGAATGAGGATGATGACCAATTTGGTGGAATCTGAAGGTCTTATTCTGGTTAATAGTAGGTCGTTCAGCGATTCGCCAGCAAATTTCACGTTTGTAAGTCACTTGAGTAAAATCTCTATAGACTTTATTTGGGTCAACTTCACTTGCTTACGGTACCTATGGAATAGTAACATAATTCCAGTCTTAACAAATTCCGAACATTTCCTTAGCACTCTTAAACGCATACATATGGAAGGAAGAAAATGGGGAATCATATAAGATGCATATGGGGTGTTCAAAAATTATTCAGGATAAGGAGGCTCAGTGTGAGTTTATGAATTCAAATTTGGAAATCACAATTAAAGTTGCTGCTACGAATTCTCATCTTTGCGAAACGCGATCATTAAGGAATACTGAGAGAAGATTAAAAGGCAAGGATTGACAGGACAGGCAGTACATTGAATATAAATTTGAACTCAGTAAAAGTTTGAAAAAAAGCTAAAAATTCTAATTTCATGGGTAGTGAATTGTATGAATTTATAAGACGGAAATAATTACATAATAACTTAGTAAAGCAAAAGAAGAATGTAGCCAGGAACAAGGATATTAAGTCTTTGATTAACATAAGGGATTCGGGGGAGTTCTGACGAACTATTCATGAGTTTTCTTATAGAGAAATTATAATGTGTCCTATTTCAATTGAAACATGAGAACAATTTTATAAAAATAAAAGATAGTAAATTTGAAAAAGATTGCACGGAAAGCATTTCTGAATTGGATATTCCATTTGATATTGAGCAATTAACAGTATTCAAAGGTTAAAGAATGGAAAAGCCCTGGGACCAGATGGAATTGCGATTGAGTTTTATAAGAATATTTCATCGAATGTTCTAATCTTAATTTTAGACATGAACAATAAAATACTGAGTTCTGGTAAAGGATAATACCGGAAAGTCAAGTTGGTTTTAGAAATGGGCGTAGTTGCACTGATAATATGTTCATTCTAAATACAGCGATTCGCTCGGTAATAAGGAATAAAGGTAGAAGTCTTTTCGCAATCTGCATGGATTTATTCTGCATCGATTGGTCCCGGTTTTTATAGACCTTAAAATAATTACTTTCGAAGTTGCTCAATAATTTGTATTGTGAGGTTCGCACAAAAAATATACAAACGTTCGCTATTTTGACATCATCAAAGCTTGAAAATGCCAAACGTTTTAAATAATTTATTCACATTATTCTCAACCTTTAATGCAAAAAATAAACGGTTTTCCTAATATATGAAAAATAAAATTGTCGCTCAATAGTTACAGATTCAATTTTGTCAGTAGTGTATGGAAGTGAATTCTCAAGAAGTAGAATTATACAATTTCAGTAAAATGTATATACAATTGACAGGGTGATTAGATCAAGAACTCTTTTACAATTTAAATCATCTCGAAAAATATAAGAACCCTATAGATAATCAGTTAATAAATATTCAATAAAATGCCTGAGAATTCAAGGTGAATTTAAAAGCCTTTAAATTGAAGTAGACAAATTTCAAATCATTTAACCATTTAATTTAGTGGTTTTTTAGGGGATTTAAAATAATTCAAGAAAATTCGGAAATGTGTATAGATCTGAATTTAATAATGGTAAAACCTTGGATTCTTTGCATTATTTTTTAAAGGAAATAGTCAATACAGTATTATTTTCATTTTAGAAAAGTGATCAAGAAGTTTTTTATTGCTATTAATTATTATAAAAGTTTTAAAAATATGATTTTGGATTATGTTACACGTAGCAGCTCTCGCTTTTTGAATCAGAAAAATGATCTGCTATTTTTAAATAATTTGAAGTAACTTTAAAACAATTGTGACATTTTCCTAATAGCACGGAACGTTTCGGGAACGTGCCTGGAACGTTCTGCGGAAACCTTCGGAACGTTCCAATTATCTCGTAAACCGTAAGAGATAGGTAAAAATAGATGTCATTTTTAGTTTTGAGTACCGTATATACTACATTGTAATATGGTATCTATATCATAAACTGACATTAATTTTGATCTATCACTTACGGTTTATCGGATATTCGTTAATAATAATAAGAATAACGATAATTTATTCTTTGAACGTTCCAGTGGAATGTTCCTGGAATGTTCCTAAGTGGCGGACATTTTACACGCTCAGGAAACGTTCCTGGTACGTTCCACTGGAATGTTCCGAACTTTCCCGAGGAACGTTCCAGGAACGTTCCCAGAATGTTACGTGCTACTCGAGTTATATTTAATTTGCTGGAATTTCCTCGCTATATTTGAAGGAACTTCTGTAAATCATACACAAAGTTCTCGAATCGTGTAAGATTTTCTGTATAATCTATAAAAAAATGTATCCTTTCACGTTCTTGGAGATTAAACCGATTTTTGGCTACAAACAGTTTAACGTGCTTCCTCAGGCTTCATACTTTGCCCATGTATTTACAAATGACAAATTTTGACACAGAATTATGAATTGTTTGATGTCATATTGTAACCGCGTGACCTTTCTGGGTAAATACAATCCCTAAAAGAGGGATTTTTCAAAAAATGGTCTGTCCCTTGTTTTATTGTAATAAATGTAAATTTGATGCATATTACGTGCCTGGGAAAAAGCAAACCGCCACCATGAGTGTATCAATGCTGAAAGGGAATCGGGGCCATTCGTTTCCGAATAAAGCTATAGAGCGTTCTTTTTTTTAACGATACTTTAAAATTCGTAAACCCAGGATCGATCTCAGGATTTGATTAAGTGGCTGTCATGCCTCACTCATTTTCCCATTGTTAGAGATAAGAGACACTTGAGAGAAATAAAAAATCATTAAAATATGAAGGAATTTAATTTCAATATTCTGCATTGGATGTATAAGATAATCACGAGACGATTAGAAAAAGAAAGAAGAAAATCGGTTAATCCGTTCAATTTTTGTTGAGAGTATTACGATTACTCCGTGGAAATTTTAAGGTAGAATCCGAATTACAACAATTTAAAAGTTTACCTTGCTGTTTTCTGAGTTTTTAAAGAAGGAACAGAAGGGAGACTCAGTGGGGTCTTTAAGGGTACTACGTGGAAGCTCCTTTCAGTTCCTTCGGTCCGCCAGGGATAAAATACATCACATTTTCAATTAATTACCATACAACAAGAATCTGACCATTTTTCTAAAAATCCCTCTTCAAAGGATTGTATTTACCCATTAAGATTTAAAAAAATTTTAATAAGACCAAAATCCAAATTAAAAATCCCATTTAACGTCCAATAATCAAATGGATTTTTTTTCCTCTTTTTTATTTTTGTCCGAAAATTTGATTTGTTTTTTGTTTCTTTTTCAGATTACAACAGTATTTTTGGTTTTTGTTTATTCGTTGTGGTTCAAATTTGGTCGTTGGATTCTTTCATTATTTAACAGGAATTAACCCATTAAGGTTATGTGGTTAAAATATGACATCCAACAATTCATAACTGTGGGAGAAAAGTTGTCATTTGTAAACACATGGGCTAAATATCAAGCCTGAGGAAGAACGTTAAGAAGTGCGCGCATAGCGCCTCTTTCTAGTATTAGTTATAAATAGATTTAAGAACGTTTGTAAAGAGATGTATTAACAAGAGTTCGTCATATAAATTTTATTTTATTTCACATCTGAAATCTTTTAGAAAGTAGAGGAACTGGAAGGTGACCGTTGTAATCAAAGAAATAAATTCCCGGTCATTTCCTGATTTCTTAGTCCAGAGTTTTGAATTTCTAACTTTCAAAATTTAAGCTTAAAACTTTTCAATTCAAACGGACAATACTTTATGCGTATAACCTGGAAGCTGTTAATATTATTCAATGGAACAATTTTAAAAGAAATGACATATAAATGAAGGTTTTCATTTTCCATGCTCTAAATTAAAGAATGAATAAATACATTGTAGATTTTTTAAAATTATATTACTTTGAAGCAATTTTAGATTAAGAAGATTAAAACTTGAAGATTTTTTAATTGATCGTTTAGAATCAAACCCTTTTTAAATTAGAGGGTAATTTTATCATCTTTTCATAACCACTATTGAGTAATTTTTGAGTACTTTTGTGATAAAGAAAGTAATTATAATTGATTGAAAATGTAATATGTATTTCTTTACACATTGAAACAATTATTAAAAAACTATTTGTTTACTGATAAGAAATACATATCACATTTTTAATCAATTATATTGAATTTGCTTATCATAAAAGTACACAAAAAGTACTCAACAGTGGTTACGAAAAGATTTTATTATAAAAAATTATTAATCAAACATTTTTTCATGAAAAAATAAATCATACATTTTCAATCAATAACAAATACTTTTTTGCCACGAAAATACTAAAAAAAAGGGCAAAAAGTAATCATAAGTGGTGATAGCAAGCTTTTGTTATAAACAGTTAATTATTTATAATTGGTAAAAGACGTATTATACATGCTAAATGAATTATATACACTTATTTGAGACAAAGTTTTCGAAATTCGACCGTATTTCAACTTCACGGTACGCTCAGGTGCCTCTATGCAGGAAGAGTGCATTTTCCAAGGTCATATCTCGTGATCTTTTAGGGCTAGGAAACTTTTTTTTTAACTGACGCCAAATTCACTCCACTTTAATTTAATCATTAATATTTTTGTCGTGGGATGCACAGGAAGCGAGATATTTTCCAAAAAATAAATTCTCTGTTCTTAGTCAAAAATGCACACAAAAATTAATTTTTTAAACCTTGCAATTCCCAAAATAATAGGTCTAAATTACCTTCTTTTTTTAGATCCACCCACAATTTGGTAGACTCTATTTTGTCCTCTGGCATCATTAACGCAAACTAAAACGGACACGATTTATTTTGAAAAAATTGAACTCCACTTTTTTACCCGTACATTGAGAGACTTACTATTTGAATAAATGATAAAAACGTTTGAAACTTCAGTATTCTAGAATGTCAAAACACTGAAAAAAGGTATGCGTGTCAAAAATTAATATAGTGGTTTTCAACTGGCGCATTTCATATTTTTGTTACAATAAGTGGAAAAAGTGTTGCACTATTCATCATAAAAAGTGTTGTGTTTTGCACAAGGCGCACAGAAGTTTAGAAAGTAAGTTTTTTTTTCTCTTTTCTGAGTTTTCAGCGAGCAAGGATTTCCACTCATTAGGAGTAATAAAATTGTGCGTACCCCTTGCGGCGCGCTAAGGATTAACGGAGTAGCGTAGTGCAATTCAAAATGGGCCTGCGAGCAAAACTAGGGGTTGTCCGATAGTGGGGGTGTGTATAACTGGAGTCAAGGGGTATAGTTAAGTTTGCCGAAAGGGCAGTTGTCTTGTGTAGCTTGCTGAGCACAGTTCGCTCTCGAGTGATTTTTCTGAAAATAAATTCTAAGTTTTATCCTACCCTTTTTTTTGAAATGAATGTCTCCTTTTCCTGCTATTTCATTTTAATCGCCGGTTAACAAAATGGATGTGCTCAAGAAAAAGAAAACTGCGCAGCGTTCCGCCTTCACAAAGGCGTACAATGCTGTGAGTGCACTGCTCGACGTGGAGAATCCAGAGTTAGCTGAAGTTACTAGTGCGGTCTCGATTTTTGAAGAAAAAATGGACATTTTGAACGTGGCTATGAGTGAAATTTATGACGCTATGTATGCTGACAAAGATAGACCAACGAGCAGATTGAGAAGGAGACGGATGAAGCAGATGTTTACAAGCGCAAGTTTTTCCATACGAAATATAAAGTGGATGCCTTGAAAGCGCCTAGCAATAGCCATGTGTCTACCGGTTTGAACAATGGAGTGAATAACAGTGCTGCAATTCAAAGTGAAGCTTCAACGACGTTCAAATTGCCAAAAATTGAACTAGTGCCTTTCAGCGGTGAATTAGAAGAGTGGCTGGGTTTTTGGAGCTTGCTCAAGAAAATTCACGAGGACAAACGCATCGACAAAGAAGACAAGTATCGTTATTTGCTACAATCCATGGTGACCGATTCGCGCGCTGACAAACTAGTGAAGGGTTATCCGCCGACGGCCGAGAACTACAATAAAGTGATCGTAAGTTTGAAAGGTCGTTTCGGCTGCGATGACTTGCAAATTGAAGTTTACGTGCGCGAATTATTGCAGTTAGTTTTGCAGAATGCCATAAAGAAAAAAAAGAGAGATGAATCAGGCGCTCTAAGTCATGAAGACGCGGAGCCATTGTCGACGCTGTACGATAAACTCGAGTCGCATCTAAGGGCGTTGGATACCTTCGGCGTTACGACAGATAAGTGTGCGGCGATGTTATTGCCGTGAGTAGAGTCATTTCTGCCTGAAGAGCTTCTGCGCGTTTGGCAACGCAGTACCGTTGGTGTAAATCAGAGTGATGTTTTGACGCCCGAGTCGCAGTCCAAAGATCGATTGTCGCGGCTCATCAAGTTTCTTGACGGCGAAGTGCAAAATGAGTTGTGTATCTCTATGGCAGTGCAAAGCTTCGATTTGGGCAAGCGTTGATTGTGCGTTTAAGTGGACCGAACGGTGAAAAACTCGTGCGTGCGCTAATTGATTCAGACTCGCAAAGATCGTATCTTTCGGTGATGGGATCAGTCCCCGGTAAGCAAAAAGAAGACGCCGTAATTTCGGCAATTTCCACGCACGTGGCTAACTGCAATGTGGAGGATTTATGGGCCCTCGACACTTTCGGGATTAAGGATCCTCTCGCTCGCAAATCAAAGTCAGAGCAGCAGCGAGACATGTGCACCGAGTTTCTCAAATGTGTAAAAGTGAACGAGGAAGGGCGCTATGAAGTACCATTGCTGTGGCTGGAAGCACATCCTCGAGTGAGTGACAATAAGACAATTTCCGAGCGTCGCCTCTCGTCTGTGTTGAAAAAATTGAAGGTCGACGGTTTGTACGAGGATTATGATGCTGTTTTCGAGGAGTGGCGAGATGAGGGGATCATCGAGTACGCCCCAAACGACGCAGCCGAGACCATTGGGCACTATCTTCCCAATCGTCACGTTATTGTGAACAGCACTACAGCAATTAGGCCCACCTTCGACGCGTCAGCCAAGCAGCCCCAGCATCCAGCGCTCAACGAATGTTCAGAGAAAGGCGATGTTCTGTGCATTAATACGTCGGAGTTTGAAAACATGAGTGTAGACCGAGTGACGAAACGGATTATGCTTTCCTCGGCACACCGGGTTTTCGATCCATTAGGTTTTGTTTGCCCCGTTGCACTGGCTCCGCGGCTATTATTGAAGGAGACTTGGTCGAAAGATTTATGGTAGGATGACGAAGTTGACAAAGATATTAGCCGGCGTTTTAAAAAATGGATCGATGAGTAACAATTTTTAAACAAAGTTCAGGTGCCGCGGTGTTTAAATGGCGACGTTTTAGGGGATAGTAAGATCAGTTTACACACGTTTTGCGATGCCAGCAAAATCGCGTACGCCGCAGTTACGTTTATACGGATCGAACACAAGTCAGGCGTGAGCGTCAGATTCGTACAAGCCAAGGCGAGAGCAGCACCGCTACGAGCCGAAAATGAGGCGAGACATAGTATACCGCGATTAGAACTGCTTGCCGCATTGATCGGCGTACGATTGACCGTCTCTATAATAGAAGCTATGAAATTGAAAAA
>NC_046658.1:32951676-32973214 GCF_010883055.1 Belonocnema kinseyi
CGCCCTTGCCGTTAGAACGCATTAGAGAGGCAGCCGTATTTGAAATAATAGGCGTTGATTTTACGGGTCCGGTATATCTGAAGGGCGGCGAGAAAGCATGGACCTGTGTTTTTACCTGTGCTGCTTTTCGCGCGGTACATTTTGAACTTGTCAAGTCGTTAGATGTAGCGTCTTTTCTTATGGCACTTAGAAGACACATCGCTCGAAGGGGGAGGCCGTCGATAATTTTCAGTGATAATGGCACGAATTTTGTTAGTTTGTGTAACGAGCTTCAAAGAGTAGATTTAGAGAAGGTCACTGGAGACGAAAATCTTCAAGACATTGAATGGAAGTTTAATCCGCCGTCTGCTCCGTGGTGGGGAGGTTTTTGGGAACGCCTTATCGTAATTTCAAAAAGGTTATTGAGGAGGACCCTCAAGAAATATTGCTTGGATTATGTTGAAATGCTCATAGTGTTACTCGATAGCGAAGCAATAATCAATTCGCGGAATTAAATCGAGGCATCTACTTTATCGACGTTAAAAAGTTTTTTTCCTATGGACATAGAAAACAAGGGACTAGGAATGCCATTGCGTGGGTGATGCAATGAGGGGGGAGGTCCGCCACCTTTTGATGTCCCACGATGAACATGGCAGCGCCCACATGTTTATATTTTCATGCACAGTTTGTCGGCAAAAATGCTCGTGCGCATAATCAAATGGCACCTCGTAAGATGGCGACTCTCTCCACTCATGGAATTCTCCCCCCTTCCGTGGATTCAACCCCGCTGCGTTCGAATTCCCTCCATTGGATGCGAAATTTTAATTGTATTATAAGTGTTATAACTTACAAATACCGATTAATTATACGTATATCCAAAAATGTTTATAAGAAGTAACCGTGCGCTTATTTATTAATTATTTTTTAGCAATCCTTTTTCACAATTTATAGTGCTGTCTTAATTGTAGTCTAAGCCGATAACATAATCTAGATCTCTTTATATTATTTGTTAAAGTGACATGATAATTCGTAATTGCCGCATCCAGGAACGTACTTGGAAGAACAGTAGGAACAGTAGATTTAACTTAGTTTTCAGTAAAATAAAAGATTCTTTTTTCTGATTGTACGTTTATTAGCCACTAACTAGGTCTTCTATTCTAACTTAGCGAAAAACATCACTAGCTGTTATTCTACTATCTTGATTACTGCCGGCAAACTAAAAAAACTATTTAATTTACTATATTTAAAAAGCAATTTTTCATGCTGTAAATTTTCAAACAGAAGCATTGTTTATGCTATGGAATTTCATAATTTTTGATTAAAACAAAGTTATGAAATTAATTAAAAATCAGAAGATTTTATGGTATGTATTTTAATCCTAAATGTGTGATCAAAACCTTACTCTTTACGAAGAATTGCCTAACTACTACATTTAAATATAGTTTTCAATTATTTGATGTCTTCTTTTTGTTTAAATCGAAAAGGGAAAGTTTTGTAAAAAATCAATATTTGTAATCCCCTTCAATAGTCTATAATATAAGAAATCTTTTCAGTGCTAAATTCAAGAAATGTATGAGCAAATATACTCAATTTGATATTTTTCACGCAAAATATTCTAATACTAAATATCGTCATGAGAAAAATGATGGTACGGAGTTACAAACTACGAATTTCTATTCAAATTTCAACACTGGACATAGGTGTGACTACATAGAGCTGTTTTTATGGATGATGCGTTCACGGGAACGGCAGACGGCCAACAAACGTAACGATCGATAGAGCTTACCTCGTTTTCTCTCCTGCACCTTCAGCCATTACACTGCCCCGCTATTGCACATTTATTCTCAGTCTCCCTCTCAACTATCTACTCGTTTCAGCCCCCTGTTCAATTTCGCCGAGTTTCTCTCACTCCTTATCTACTTTGTCTCCAGTTCTTTGTCTCCAGTCCTCCCTCTTGCTCTTCAACTCCTCTTCGGACACTCCTTCACTACCACTTTCAGAAGGACTCGCTTTTTGTAGCCAACACCATCGTCTTTGTATTTATAACTCAGCTGAAACCAAAATACTAGAAACCATGCAAACGGACATTTTTCTCACCCACGAGTCGATAGAAATGTGGTGGCGTCCAAATCAGAGATATGAATGGTCGGGGAGCATAAAGGGATAACCCATGAAATTTTCAAAATGTACTCTTTTGAATTTTTGTATTTTCCTGTCTGTCCTGTGTATCGTGTTTTTGAAGAAAGTGAGAGAATTTAGTTTGACTATTTTTCATAAAATCACAAAGTTCGCAACGAGGACATCCCATTGGTTATTCAGGAAACATAAGAGGCTAACCCCGTACAGTGTCTTATGGAGTTTCATGATTTTTTACTTAGTCCCGTTCGGTGTTAAGATAAGAATACTTGTCTGCGGTGTCATGTGCCTATTATAAAGGTATGTATGGATACAAAGAAATCTTCTTGCTCTTATTTTAAATTGTTAACAACATACAAGAGCCAGCTGTTTGTCAACAAGTGAGTTGTGTGAGCATTTCTCGTTTTTTTTCTCGTACAAACAAAAGATCATTTCTTCAAGTCAGTTTTTTGTCTGGCAAAATTTAAAAAACAGTGCACAGAGTCAATAGGTTACGCCAAATATAAATAATGCTACACTTGTTTTGATTTTTAAGTTTACGAGCATTCTCATGAGTTCCATACACTTGATCATATTTTAAAAGCAGCGCGAATGTAGACATGGTTTAAAGATTAGCTCTTTATGTTCTACTAATGTGCCCCCTAAGGTGGTGGAAGCGAGATCTACAGTTTAAGGTGGGTTTCGAACCACCAATAGCAACAGCTTTAAGTACTCTGAGAAAAACTTTTTCTCTAGAGGTACAGGTCCCACTTGGAGTGCGAGTCGGGAATTAAACCCGCAATCCGACGAAGTGGGTCCAAGACCTACGCTTTAGCCCCCATGACCATCGTCGCACTTTCTCTGTTTAACTTTACATATATATTAATTATATATGATGATAGTATATTAAATTTACTAAACGTATATGTATATTGCTTTCATTACATTTATAGTAAAATCGGTATACAAAATTTCAAACAGTTTAATCAGAGGGGGGAGAGTGCATTCAAATTCTTACCCTTTATTCGTTATTACATCACAGTAAAGTAATTCAGTAGCAAAGAAATAGTTTTCCCAGTCGTTTTGAGATTAGATTTTCAAAACTAATTTCCCTTGCGTAACTGTTGTTAACAATTTTCATCTTGGCCCGTTTGACCTTGCGCGAATGGATCAAAGAGGCAGGAGAAGTACGTTTAAATTTCCGACTATGTTTTTCCGTTTCGATTTATTCCGTCGGTGGGAGATTTATTTAAGTCCACCAAATTGTTCTTGTTACGACCACACGACAAGATCTCTTTACACTTTCCTGATACGAGCTATTCGATTTTAGGCTGCGTTGAAAACTCTGAAATTCTCAATTCTTGTTGAAATCTGGGAATTCGACTTAAAGAAGAGCGCGTATGTATAAAAAGTTCCAAAACGCGGAGGGCAAGTAGAATTATCCCGGTGAGGAAAGGTAAGAATTCCTGGAGTGATCTTAATTAAATAAAGATCCCCGATAAACTGCAAAATTGATTTCTTGTCGATGCGCCTGGATGGTGCATCGCAGAGTGAAAATGGTGAGAAGGAGTCTGGGGTGGAAAACTTTGATTGGTCAGAGAAATGGCATAATTTCGGTGGTGACTATCACCATGCCGACTTTCTTTTAATCGCAGCAAGATTCAAGTGGCCTTTGTCGGGTCGGGCTCCTTCATTTTTGATATTGTTGCAAAAATGATGTTTTAAAAACTTTCTTTGTTCTCTTTTTTAAAATTGGGCAGTATGATGTCAACAGTTTTGAACTGTTCAAATTGTTTTAAGCTTAGAAAATTCAAAATTTATTTCTTCATTTCGAATGAAATTTTTTTTCAACGAATTCCAATTCTGAAATAAATAACGGGTTAAGTTTTTTCATCTCTATTTGGAACATATTAAAATCAAACCTTTTGACATTTTTGGAATTTTTCATGCTGTTTCCAGTTTTAGTTTTATTAAAATCGGACTATTCTTGTCAAAATTGTGCCATTTAAAAATCTGCCTAATATAGGGGTGGTTTGGAGCGGGGTAGTTTTACGGAAGAAATAGTACGAAGAATGGGACAGATGACTAACGGTTCGATCTGTGGTACATCATTAAGGCAGCACGTCGAGGTTAATGCTTGCTAGTGCGCGTGCAATGGATAGTGAGATGCTCTTTTTATTCCATACATATACGTGTAAGGCAAATCAAGCATATGTGGGTTTCTTTATGGCCGGTAATGAATACTCATTCTCCCACGTGTATGTGTGTTAATTTTTATCAATGTATTCGACCTTTTTACTACGTTTATATTTCTTTGTTTATGATTTTTCATACCTTGCTGTTACAATTAATTTATTTCTGATGTTGATTTTACTTAGGTTTTCCATCTTATTCTGTCTCAGATCTAGATTTTATAAAAGGCTGGAAATTAAATTTCATATACATGTATGTTAGTGTGGCCAGAAAATAAACACTTTTGGTTTTCTTAGCAGCGAAAGGCAAATAACGGTAGTTTATAGTATTGTTGAAGGTAGATTTTTGTAAAAAAATGTTTAAGTAATATTTAGAGGCGGCGCATCGTCCTCAAAGTTCTTATGCAATTAACATGGGCAAAATAAACTTTTTTTTTCAATTAAGGTTCTAACCACGAAGTTACCCATTTTGTAGTTTAAACTTTTAATATGTTGTTCTTGAGGTCTTCCGAATCCATAAAAAACGCATTTTTTAAATGAAAAATTCATAATAAATATTATTTACGGTTGCCTAAAAAATGCTATTTTCCCTGTTTTCCACTGTTTTCAAAGACTAATAACAGCCCCAATAACATATATCTGATACTGAAATTTTGAGAATATTTTCTTTAAAGGTTGAAGATTATATTTTTTTGAAAAAGCATATTAAGAAAAGGTATAATTAAACATGCTAAAATAAAAACAAATATGAGTAAATTTTTGAAATTTGGACAGGTCTTCGACGTAAGCTGTTTAATTTTCGGGACGGAGTGCACATCAGTCCTGCCATAAAAATTGATCACAGTGGGTCTTGGCACCATAAATCCTAGAACCTTTCGTGGCAAGCGTCCAAAGGTATATTTTCCTTTTTCGGGGACGCTAACTAATCCTGTTAAAGAGTCATCATATCAATGAAAAGAGCCGAGGTTGCACTTTTACGATCGACTCTTTACTTACCGAAATTTTCAGCTTTTGCAATAACTAACTTCAAAGACGATGCGCCACCTCTAAATATTATTTAAAATATAAATAAAACAATCTGCCTCCTGCAATCGTATAAACAATTAAGTGAATCATTAAGACACCTGACCTAAAGGCAGCTTTTTTCTCGTTAAAATTCTGACTTGTAGAGTCAATTTTCAAGACTACCCTGTTCGTCCATTGCACTTTGATTATAAATATATATTTATTCGATGAATTTGTAGGTTATTACTTCAGTTTTAAATATCTGACAAGATTTGTGTGAATCAAAGACGTTTAAACATTCGCAGCGTGCGTTTTACGCACACTCCCAACGTTGATGTTGATGCTGGCTAGGGCGCGTGCAATGGATATCGAGATGCTCTTTTTCTTCCATACAGATACGTGCAAGGCAATCGAAGCATATGTCAGTTTCTATATGCCCGGTAATGAGTACTCATGCTCCCACGTGTATGTGGGTTCATTTTTACCAATGTTTTCGACCTTTTGACAACTTTTATATTTCTTTGTATATGATTCTTCATTCCTTGCCGCTACAATGAATTTATTTCTGATGTTGATTGTACCTAGGTTTTCCATCTCATTCTGTCTCAGATCTATATTTTATTCTCTCTCTTTCTGTTTATATTTTTTTGCATTTTAACTAAATTACGCTTACAATTACCTCAGGGTAAAAAGAAGATGGACCTGAAATTATAAATTTTAATAACCTAGAAAATAAGAAACTTAGTTTATTTTTTCATCTTTTGGTTATTTCAAAAGTTTAATATTTTATATTTTCGAAATTCAGTTGTTGGTTCACGAGCAGGTTAAATCGCTGGTGATAAAGCCAAACCAGCACGTTTCTATCATTTGAAAATAGGGTTACGCGGTCCACGTTCGAAAGACTTTATACATGATTTTTTTGCATAGTGTATGGAGTCTTAATACTTTTTAGAAATATAATTTATTTTCAAAATTATTCCTATGTGACAAAGTCGTACGCCTCATCTTATACTATTTTCTTTTAGTTTTGTTAACGCAAATAAAAAATTATACGGAAATAACAGATGATATCGTTTTTCAATGCTTCTGCAAAATTGTCAGAATGAGGGTTAGCGCCTGATGATCCTCGAACGTTAATATATTGCTAATTTATTGTGATGCGTGAGGTTGCATGTTGTCAGGAAATCAGATTATTCAAGTAGTAAAAAGGTAGAAAAACAACCCTGATCTTCAAAACCGAAGATTATTCGAAGAAAGAGGCTCTCAAGATGTCGATAGGTGAGATCACAGGACTTAGGGAATAAGTAAGTAGGACTAAGGAGCAGATGAAAGGTAAGAGAGAGGAATTGAGGATCAGATATAAGAAATGTGTACAAGAGCTGAGAGAGAGAATGTAAAGAATGACAAATAAGTTAAAATAAGGTAAAGAATGACAAATAAGTTAACATGAATCCAATGGAGAAGTAGGACGATGGTCGTGGGGACTGAGGCGTGGGCTTTGGACCCACTCCGTCTGCTTGCGGGTTCGATTACCGCTTTGCACTTTGGAAGAGCCTCGGTGGCCCATGCAGTGAACACTAGCCTAGCAAGGGAGTTGTTCATCTACGAAGAGTCGTGGGACCGCTACCTCTAGACCAAAACGTTTTCTCTATGTACTTAAAGCCGTTGCGCTTGGTGGTTCGGAATCGACCTTGAACTGTAGGTCCCCTCCCACCGTTAAGGAAGTGTGCGGGGGGTATGTAAAGGAATAGGGGAGAAGGTGCAAGAAAATTGTAAACCCTTAGGGGACACATGAGATGCTTAAATTCCAATCCGATGGAAGAGGAGAGCAGGGTATGGAAGGAAAGGAAGGAAAGAAGGCTTGAGAAGGTGGAGGGCAAGTCGGCGATGGAAGTAGATGACAGGGCTTGTAAGGATACAATGTAATTAAACAATTTTTAAAATAATTTTCTGGTCTCATACAAAAAAACTATCCCTACTACATGGGCTCTGAGATTTTTATAAATAAATGATTTGGTTTTGCAAATCTAGGCCGCTAGTCACTGGTGAAATTGCAAAAGACAAAAAAAGACAAGATTTTATGCAAGTATCTGCTAGATACAAATTTTTATTCAAAAGTCGTTAAAGTTATAGCGAAACTCCAATCAGCATTAATCTTATGCTTTATCTCAATTATGGGATTCAGAGCCAGGGTTTAAAACCTACCACGGAATAAATCAGAGACAACATTTATAAAATAAACTGTAGTAATGGTTTATTGCAGACAAAAAAATACTTCATGGGAATATTACAAGATCAATATTATAAAGTACAAGGTACTTTAAAAAAATTTAAAGATAAAGTAAATTAATTAAAGAGTTTGTCGTTTCATCTCCTAAAATTGTACAGCAATAAAGATACCTGTAAGGACGGCGCGACCCGCGGAACCAGAAAATCTTGCCATTTGAGCAGCGCGTGGTCGAATTCAGCACTTCAATCCAAACTAAATAAGAGAATGCGGGGCAAAGCGAGAAAGTAGGACCATGCGTGCGAAGCGAGGAAAGCAAGAATATAACTGTGAGCAGTTTCAGAGATAAAGTTTCAATGTATGTCACTTTTTGAAAGTCAGTTGTGAGAAAATTCTGTAAAGAAAATGGAAGTGTAAGCAAGTTAATTTTGCAAGATGAATAGGCCGAAAACTTAACATTTATCCAATTTGTCGAATACGTGCTCACTTTAGAGGTTCAATTGAAGATACAATACTTCTCTAAACAAAGAAAAGGGAAAGAAGTTGTTAGATTTTCACTATGACTAACAATTTTCGAATAATATTTCAATAACTAAGTAATAATAAAGTCTGTGATCCAATCAACTTCGAGAGAGGTGAAGTATGAGAGTGTCAGTTCTTCAAGCTCGTTCCAAAGGCGTCAGGTACTAAGACTCTCTTTTTTAATCCATAGGCCATTTCTTCGGCCAGATAGAAAACGATACGTCGACAGGGGGACTCCCTCCTCTCACTCTGTCTTCTTGTAGGTGACTGATGGTAATATGGTGGCTTGGGCTGATTGGGTTCTGGTTAGAGTTGTTGCCATGGCAACAAATAATACCGAGGAGTAAATAATAAGTTTATATAAACAAAATATATATGAATTTTTCCTGTGGAAAGTATTCTCGTTCTTTAAACCCAATTTTGGTTACAAAAAAAAGAATAATCTACTGGCTCAATGTTAATTGGACATCCGTTGCCAGTAAGGATTGTTCACGTGACACTTGAAAAACACCTTGTCACAACTTACCTTACCTTAGCCGGGCTTTACGGGTTGTTTATGTTTTGAGCGAATCGGTAGTCTAATTTTACGACATGTAGTTCCGGAAAATAAAAAAATTAATCAGGCAAATCCAGTTCATGCAGGAACAAACCAACAAACAAAAAAATATTTTTCAAACCAACGAAAAAAAGTGTAACAAAAAAACAGAATGCCGTGATGCCAAAAAATGTTTAATCTTGAATTTCCTATCGTGCAGCGAAGGGAAAATATTTGACGAAATCATAAGTGAAATCATAATGATGTGATCCCTAGTGATTTTATTACCAGGCATTTTTTGCTTAGAGGAAAGGTACTCTCTTTAAAACAATTTCTTTATCAAACTCATGGAAATTACATAGCCTTTGCTTTAAATGATTATTACATAGGATTATAATATATAATGAAATAAACCGGTACCTGCAACATGATTTCGCAAAACTCAGGAATAAACATGAATGTGGAATCCTGTTTACTTTATAGACAATAAGTTTCGAATTTAATTCTATTGTTTATTTGAGTTAAACAATTTAGGAGTGTACATTCCACGATTTTCATTTACATTGCCTAGTATGTTTAGAGTTACACTCGATCTCAATGATACACATACATACACAGCCTGTACGTTGTACACGATCGGGCGATCCCGAATTTGACGATAAGTCGGGATAATTTGGTAGATGAACATTTTAATGTACATTCCAAGGAAATATAAAACGTAAAAACGTAAACGTCAGAAAAAAGCGATTCAGGGTATAACTTCTTCTTAACAAATATCTAATGGTTGACGAATACAGACTACAATAATCTTTTATTACTGCGGTGGATCTCCGTGCAGTGGGCCTCAACGATCGGCCTTCTTCTGATAATTCTCTGATTTAGGGACAATCTTTTTACTTGCATCCAACCTTCGCACACTTCCAATACATCCAAGGGATGGGGACCCTATAGAGTTTGGGACGCGGCGTCCCCGACTTCAGCCAATTCGCCCTCTCGTCGTACTGCTGTTCCAGCCGGGAGGGACCAACCACGTCCGGATCCTGAAAACGGGTCGATTTCAAGGCGTTCCGACTGGGGATGACCACGTGGTCTAAGGCTCTTAGTCAGGTGGCTTGTGTGGTTACAAGAGGAATTTGTCTTGGCTACCGCGCCACACGATCTTTGCACGGAGTTAACAGTATGGTTTCCAAGAATGGGCCTATTTTGTGGTGCCCGCGATGCTTGGGCCGAAGTTGAGGCTCTTCCGTTATGTTCCGCCAATAGGCCATTCCTCTATAAACATAAACTTGGATCCCCCCTGTGTACTTCACTTATGCGGAGAAAAAAATCAGGCTTCGAAAGGATGAACTTACATGATTTTGGAACTTGTACATTTTACCTGCTTTCAAAGCATAAATTTTACGAGTGATATCGTTGAATTCATCTTTTAGAAGCTTGCGATGAAATGAAGCTTTAAACTTATGAACTTCTCATTTTCAAACTGTGAGTTTCGTGCGTTCCCATTGCCTGCTTTCGCGGCCTACAGCGAGGTATACACTTATAACAGGAGTTTCACAGTTTAGAACCGTGAAAGTCTTGCTTTCGGACGGTGAGCTATTCCATGCTCGTACCCTGTGCTATACTTATGCCTCTAAAAGACGAGGTTCTTGCTAAAATAGCATGAACGCCTTGCGCTTTCAGCATGAACACTTTTCATGCTTCAGAAGCATGATTACCTTCTTTAAAAGGATGGCTTTCTCAAGGTTTTGAAGCGAAGGATGTTTCTATCTGTTTGAAGACTGATTTTTCCCACCGTCTAATAGAATTCTCGACCGTGACGAAAGGCTTTAGCTTCCGCACGCATTCCTTACCTGAAAATTTTACGTTTAAGTTTACTAACGTTGTATACGCCCGAAAAGAGACGACGCTTAATCTAAATCGGGCCTCTAAATTTTGGAAACAATTTCCCTGCCATTTTGTCCACAATTTTCGACAGTTTTCTATTCCTTCGTAGAACTAGGTCCCCTTATCTAAAATATTGATCCCTTCTACCAGCGTTTTAGTATTTAGCTTGAGCTTCGTAAGCCTTATCGAGGTTTCGACAAACTGGATCGGGGAGGTTGTATAAACTTTCCACCCTTTTGGTTCAGACCTCCGGATTACGCTCAGCATGTTGGTTACGAATTAGACGAGGGGCTAGGAGAGAGTTTGCGAAAGTGTAATGAGCTTTGAAATGATTAGGATGGTAGCACTACTATTATGGACTGTCACCGCCATATCAGCAGGGTCTCAAATATTTGTCTCCAATTTTTAGCACGAGGCTTTACCACCGCAGAGTAAAGGGATAGCTGCGAAGGTAGGGTCTCAGAAAATAAAAGCAGATCAGAAAATGTGGGTGTGGGATGAGAAGAAAAAGAGGTGTTGAAGGAAGTACAGGGGAATTCATTTCGTCGAAAGTAGGGAGTGGGGGTTAATCAGGGTAGAGGAGGAGTGAAGATGCTGTATTAGAATTTAGGAGGGGTAAAGAAGAAATATGGGTATTTCTAAAGGTATATCTAGGAATTTGGGACTGGTAGACTCATGGGAAGAGAGAAAGGAATGAAAGAAAATAAAACCAAAGCTGTCAAGAGGGTATGGATGGAGGTTCCAGGAGGTTGCCAGAGTAAAGAAGAAAAGAACTGCTAGTGAGGGCTAATGAGGGAAGTTAGCAGAGGAAGTGCTTGTGGGAGAATAGGAGTTGTATCGTGTAAGTTTGTGACAGTTTACAATAATTTACAATAAGGATGAGATGGAAAAGATTAAAGAAAGGGTGGAGAACTTCCTAGACGAAAGAGAGAAGGGTATGGTGGTACTGAGGGTTGACTTGAATCCGAGAATGGAGAGGGTAGGTGGCCTCTACAGGCTACGAAAGGAAACTAAAGGATAAAATAATAAATAAGGAGTAACACATTCTTAGGGACTAGATGGAGAATAGAGGCTGGGCAATGACAAATGGTATATGGTAACAGGGGACATAAATATGCAAGGGTGGGTGGAGACGGAGAGATCTTCAGTCCAAGTGATGGCGAATCAAACCATCACATATTAGGATTGTTTTTAGTCGGCGGGAGCAGGGAATGACAAGGTTGGGGAAAAATTGTCGATGGGAATAGGATGAGTTGGATATGAAAGGCGATATAGAAGTTTAAAAAGAAGTTAGGGAAGATACGCTTTGAAGGGAAGTCAGTGAAAGAGATATGGGAGGATTTGCAAGAGAATGTGAAAGAAAGTCTAAAAAAAAAGATATTTGGAAAGAAGAAGAAAGGAATGGTGAGGTCGTGGTGTGATAGATGATAATAAAGGTGAAAAGGAAGTACAAAAAGTGGAAAGAGGGATTATGCTAATGAATACAGCATACACAGTATATGTGCTGGTGCTTGCGAAGAGGGTATGGAAGGATGTCAAGCGGACATTAATATTGCCGGAGACGCAGGCGCGATTAAAGGCTGGTAGGAGCACTATCATCAATATCTACGTTCTGCAGCACATGGTGGATAGAGATTTGTCGAAGGAGATTCCTATATAAGAAGAGGTTAGAGCTGAATGCGAAAAAGTCCAAAGTCATGGTGTTCAGGAGAGGACTTGATGGGGGAATGGGGTCATATAAAGAGAGAGAGAGAGAGCAAGAACGGAAAATTTAGTAAGATGGCAGATTTTAGGTCTAGGAAAGAAGTTCGCAGATGATTTTAGAAGGAGAAGGAAATTTTTCGAGTAGTTAGTGATGGATATCTTATGACATAGAGCGGAGGTGTGTGATGAAAAGAAATTTAAGAGGCAAATATGATACAGGTGAGGTACGTAAATTGGACACTAGGTTCGCAAGGAATATGCCTAATTATATTGTCAGTAGACAGACAGGGAAAACGAGTTTAGGGATTATAACGGGAAGTCGAGTGTGTAAATATGAAGAGAAATTTTTTGGAGGGTGGAAGTAAGCGGGTTAGGAAGTGTTAGAGGGAGAAGGAGAAAAGAAGAGCAGGTAGGAAGATGTGGGTTGAAAGAGAAAGGCATTTTAGAAAGAAAGAGGAAGGCATTTTAGAAAGAAAGAGAAAGGCATTAGTTAGTTAGGATAAACGGCATGGAGGGAGAGAGAAGACAGCATGAGAGGAGAGAATAAGCAAGTCAAGATTTAACGGGAAGTATATGTGGATTATCTCAAGGAAAAGAGCACAAAATTTTGTGTGAGAAAGGTGAAAAAGAAAGTCAGGAGCGTATAGCGAGGATGAGATGTGGGTACATGGAGAATTTTAATAAGTTTTGGCTCACAAGGGAGAAGAATATGTGTAAAGTGTGTGGTAATGGGGATGCAAGAGTGGAGCACTGGTCTGAAGACATAAATTTATCTCTTGAGTCAAATTTGTATGACTCCAACACGTGCGGTTTATAACACCGTTTTACCTGTCGTGGCTATAAAAGTAACACGAAGGCCGATGTCTCGACTCACTTTTGAGGCGCAGCCAGACATCGATGTCTTGGAGACAAACTCAACACATAACCAAGTCGAACTCAAGTCGAAGAATTTTTACTCAGGACAGAGAGGGGGCTGATAAAGGCGGAGAGAAAAACAGAGAACAAGGGAGAGAGACAATGAGAAAAAGAGAGGGAGGAGCTGCACGATATAGAAGCACTAAGTCCATGCATGATTTCTTTATTTTTAATGTTATTGGTTAAAAAAACTTTTTTTTAAATATTTAGCATTGAGGAGGGTCTCCATCCGTGGCCGGAACGTTTGCTAATTTATATTTTTTTTTAAATGCACGTTTTGTAATTAAATATATTTATAAGGCCATAATACCAATATAAAAATTCTTTAAAAAAATTGAAATAATTAATTCAACTAAATCGAAATTTTAAAAAAATCCATAACAATTTCACAGATCAATTTTCTTAGTATATCTACATTGAGAAAGTTATTAACATTCATCTGTACACTACTGACTTTATCTACTGCATTCTAGACTTCATACACAGAATGCTTTAGATTATTTAAATTAAAAGGCCTAATTTTCTGAGCTACTTGTATTATCTTATCTTTTATAGAATCTACATTATCAGTATATGATAGTGACAAGATATTTCTGTAGCTTATAGTTCAGAACAATATTCCATCCGTTTAGCGTAGATTAGAGCATTTCCATGTCAAACCATTTGAAGAACTTCGGCTACTGTTAGTCATTTTTATGAAAATTCTAGTATCTGCACTTTTAGGTGTTGAAAGAAAAACCCTAAAATATATATTTTTTTAATCAAGAAAATGTGGGAGATAATCAAAATTGAAAATTTTCGTCTTCTTTTTAAACTTTCGTAAGTTTGGTTACGAATCATTCCTCTATATTATCCTACCTACTTCAAGTACGATGCTTTATGGTTCGCAATACAGATTAGCTTGTCTCAGATCTCCTGAGTAGAGAGTTACTTCGTCCAGGTCAGTTGTAGAGACTTCCGCTTCAACTAAAGGATGAACATCCTGTACCATCAAGCTTCATAGTGTTGTATACCGTGCAGATTATTGTCAGGTTGTTATCCCATTTAGTGTTATGCTCTTCAATGCTTGTTTTAAATAGATTCCTAATTGTCGAGTTGTCTGTTTAAAGAGTTCTGTTGCTTTGTGGTTGATAAGTGTAGTATTGCTGTGGTTCATTATAAACAGGTTTTTAAAGTTCTGTACCAAATCTGATATGAAATTTTAACTTTGTTCTGTGAAAATATTCTTAGGCGCGGCGAACAGGTACATGTAATCATCAAATAACAATTCCATAATGCTTTCCTACTTGAAGTTTTCCAATTCAAATTTTGGCGCCCGATTCAATGGAACTATTTAATTCTTCGATAAAATCCCGTGGAGCACCGCCATCGTCGATTTAGTCTGCAAAGCACAACTAAATTTTTTGTTAAAAGCAGTCAGGAACGCAGTTTTTTCCCTCACCCTGTAAAGGTAACTTATATAGAGATGTTTCCTTACTTCCTTTTTGTTCTTAGATATGATTCGCCATAGCCTTCTATCTGCGCTATCCATGGACGCCGTCGCGACAACGCGACGGGGAGAACTTGCTTATGGTTGGATCAACTGATTTTTCTGCATGGACAGACACGCTGTTTCTTTTCCCGCTGATTCCTCTACTTTTTCCGCGCATGTTACTTTCTGCTCCAACATACTGCTTCTGCTGTATTTTCTAGAGAATTGTCTTCTTCATTAAATGCGTTTGTCGTCAAAGTGAATCTCTCCTTTCCTATAGTTGAAAATTGGTCTTAGCTTCTCATAGAGTAATAGAAAAGTGAAACGTACGTTCGAGGGATCTGTTTACATTATTGGATGTAAACAGTCCTGGCGATTAAGTTACAGCGATCGTGCCGAATTCGAGTGGAGCTCATTTATGGCTTTTATCATTTATTTCATCTTTAAACATTGTAGCTATTTAAACAATTTTCATGAATGGCTCTTCTTTGAAGAATACGTTTAATTTATTATGTTGCGTTTAAAATTTTTAAGAACTATTAATTATATAAACAATTTTAATTTAAAAATTAAGAGTTTGACTTTTTCTACGAGTGAATTTTTTCACGGAGTGAACTCACTCTTTTCTATTTGCCTTGCAAAAGAACTGATAATTATTTAAACAATTTTAATTAAAAAATTAAGAGTTTGCCCTTTTTTCTACGAGTCAGTTTGTTCACGACGTCAATTAAGAATACTATCCGATGACTCTTTTCTTTATTACTTTGCAAGTTTACAAGAACTGTTAATTACTTAAACAATTTCAATTAAAGAATTAAAAGTTTGGCTTTTATCCTACGAATCAATTTGTTTTCTAATTCAACTAAGAATGTCTATCCGTTGCCTTTTTTGTATGTTTCTTTGTAAATTTACAAGAAATATTAATTATTTAAACAATTTTAATTAAAAAATTAAGAGTTTGCCCTTTTTTCTACAAGTCAATTTGTTTTCGAACTCAACTAAGAATGTCCATCCGATCAATTTTTTTCTATGTTGCTTTGTAAATTTACAAGAACTATTAATTATTTAAACAATTTTAGTTTAAAAATTAAGAGATTTCCCTTTTTTCTATAATTCAATTTGTTTACGGAGTCGACTAAGATTGTCTATCTGGTGACTCTTTTCCATATTGCTTTTCAAATTTACGAGAACTATTAATTATTTAAATAATTTAAATAAAAAACTTTAAAGTTTGGCCTTTTTTCTACGAGTCAATTCGTTCACGGTGTCAACTATGTATGTCTATCGTATGACTCTCTTCTAGGTTGCTCTGTAAACTTGCAAAAACTATTAATTATTGAAAGAATTTCAATTGAAAAATTAAGAGTTTGCTTTTCTTTCTACGAGTAGGCTACATTTGTTACCATAATTAATTAAGAATATCTTTCCGATGATTTTTTTCTCTGATGCTTTGAAAATCTACGACTATTAATTATTTAAAAAATGTTGATCAACATATCTATAGCTTAGCTAGTTTTCAAGGAAGAGGCATAACTTGTTTACAGAATGAACTAAGAATGTCTTTTGATGATCATTTTCCAAGTTACTTTGTAAATTTATAATAATTATTAATAATTCAAACAATTTCCATAAACATATTGAGAGTTGGGGTATTATTCAAAATTGTTTACGAAGCTAACTAAGATTGTCTTTGTGATGACTCTTTTCTAACAATAAGTTATTTGTTAAATTTACCAGAATTATTGATTATTAATTATTGAAAGAAGTTTCATAAAAAGTTTAGAATTTGGATATTTTTCAACGAATAGGGTCAATTATTTACAAATATAATAATTACAAGTAAATTAGCGGGTCGCGGGCGTAGCGCACGTTACAGCTTCTAGTTAGTTAGAAAATCTCAAAGGTGGCACTGAGCATGATAGTTCTTTTATTTGGTCAAAAGATTCTCGACAAATTTTCGATCAGTCAACAGATTTCTTCTTCTGTGTTAGACTTTCAAGAGTTTTAGAAATTTGAGATAAATTTCTTATAAATTTTCTATATTACTCTGCATTCTTGGTTCTGGTTGTGCTCTTTTAAAGTTAGGCCAAACACGACTATATCTTCGAGATAAACCAGCCATATTTTTTCCTAAAAATCCTTCAAGGACATTGCCGTTATCCTTTAGAAAGTAGCAGGAGTATTTTGGACTCCAAAGGGCATTTTTTTAAATTCAAAATGCCCTACTAGTGTTGAGAAAGCCCTACGCTTTTTGAGGTCTCACTCATTGGGATTCAATGAAACCCAGAGCTGAGGTCTAGGGCTGAAAAAAATGTTGCATTCCTTAGTTAATCCAAAATGTCATCGATAATGGGCAGTGAATAAACATAGAATTCCATATCCGCCTAATATTCTAACGACCTGTCCAGGAGCACAAACAATATCCGTAGTAATTTGGATGCCGATTGTTTAAAAGCTGCCACTGTGTTTCCTCCTATATTAACTCTCCTACATTCCCCTATTATTCTTATGACCTCTCTGGAAGCCTAAAGAATATGTGTCTAAAAGTTGGTGTCAATTGTCAAAAACAGGATTGTCATTATCATCACACGTTTGAGGCTACATGATTTTATATGTTTCAAAACCAGTGCCCCCCCCCCCCCCATCGTACTCCATCATTCACCAATATTCTTACAATCTGGCCAGGAGCCCAAAGAATATGTGTGACAAATTTGATGTCGATTGGTCAAAAACGGCGTATGCCACCCACTATTATTACACCTCCTATGTGCCACTCATTATTTTGCAACCTGTCTGGGAGCCCAAAGAATATGTGTGCATAATTAGATTTCCGATTGTCAAAAACTGTGGTTTTTCATAAGCATCATACGTTTTAGGCCAGTTAATTTTATATATTTCAAAACCTGTGTGCCTCCCTGCATGTTCCCCCAATACTCCTCCGACTTGTTCGGAAGCTCAAAGAATAAGTGTGAAAAAGCTCACGCCGATTAGTGAAAAAGCGCGGCAGTTCCCCTCATCATCTGTCCGAACCCTCTGTATACCCCCCACCCCTCATACTCTTACGACCTGTTTGGATGCCTAAAGAATATTTGAGCCAAATTTGGTGAGGATTGGTGAAAAAACTATGGATTTGCATAAGCATCATCCGTTTTAGGCCACTTGATTTTATATATGTTACAGACAAAGTATATGATCCAGGCATTACATATATTCCCTAGGCAATATGTATAATGCCCGATACGAGATAGGCAAAGTATATAACCTTTATTTTGAATAAAATGATGCAGTTAAAGAAGATCATGAGAAATTGACGAAAAGTTATAGAATCCAACACACGTTTACTCGCTATTCATTACAATATGGTATTTTGATTTGATGGCAGAGAATTACTACGTAGCCACTGTTCTTAGTAACATCACTTTTTCTGGCCTTAATTTTATGAACAGTCAAAAGATTCGGTTTACATGTAGTAAACTACGATCTGAAAAGGGCTCATTTTATTACAAAAATATTAAATAGTATAATCAATTTTTAATTAAAAATTGTCATCAGATTTTGAGTTTTTACGATAATTTAAATATAATATAATTTTTAAGAGATTCATGACAAGCGACTTCTCAAAAATCATTTTAACCATTTTTTACTTAACAACAAAGTTATTTTTTTCTAATTTTTAGAAATGACATTTTTTAAAGGTTTTCAAATTTATAAAAAATGGCATTAAAACAGTTCAAGAATAATGTGTCCACATTTATACCTGTAAAAATTTTACTCTCGATTTTTGGCGGTTGATACCCCCTTCCCCTTTCCTTTAAAATCTATGTAAAAACTAAAGACCAACTAATTTCAGGTCTAGAGATTGTCAAAGAGTACACTCGAGAGATTGGAATGGAGTTTAGTTTACAAAAATTCGCCAATGTTAATTTAAAGAGTTAATAACTGATAATTATACTGCATAGTATACCTCAACCTCATGCTCGATAACTGGTAATTAATAACACAGGTCCATAAAAAAAAATGTTGTCTGCACGAGACAAGTGACTAGGCTACCCTTATGGATTTTGAACCACTGAATCCAAAAATTGCCTCAGAATTTATACTAGACATCTCAGTTTTCCCCTTGATTCAATAAGTAGGGAAAAGCCTAAGTATTATATCATCACACAGGCCATACAAAAAATTTGTCTGCACGAGACAAGTCACTAGGCTACCCTTATGGATTTTGAGCCACTGAATCCAAATTTGGCCTCAGAATTTGTCCTACACGTCTCAGTTTCCCCCTAAAACTGAGACGTGTAGGAGAAATTCTAAGCCCATATTCGGACTCAGCGGCTCAAAATCCATAAGGGTAGCCTAGTGACTTGTCTCGTGCAGCCAACTTTTTTTTGTGGGCCTGTTGAATCGAAATGCTTTAGATAAATATCGCTTTCAGTGTTCTAGGATCTATTATTTGGAATTTTATTATTTAGACTTCAGGTTTAAAATCAGCAACCTGAAAAACCCTCGAGTAGCACTTTTTTAATTTTTAATTTTTAATCAAAAAATTTCTACCTCAGATCTAAAATCAACGAGATAAAAATTCCCCAAATATTGATATTTAGTCAAATCTATTACATTCTTATAATTTCGTTTCGCCACATTGAATATTTCATCTTGAATTTGGACACTTTGACGTTAGATTCGAAATCAGCAACCCGAAAAACCTCCGTCAGTAATTTTCAGTAATATCAGTTGGGTTTTACAATTTTTGTCCGCCATATTGGCGTTCGAAGCCTATAAGTGAAATCTTAGCATAAAATACCACATAGACGCTTCTTCGGATCCTTGTAGCGGCTGATTCGAACTAGATAATCCGTTAAAATCCGCTCTAACCATTTCATCAAAATATTAAAGGAAAGATTTGAATTGAGAATCCACGAGTCCTTCATTGATGATGCTGCGTGAATTACAAGTGACCGAAAATGTACAGTGGACCATGAGAGCAGACCTTAGGATTTTAAACAACAAAAATGTAAAAAGAGCCGGCGAGATAAGCGATTTCGCTTGTACTGACAATGCCCTTCCGCTAAGGGATAAATCCAATTGGGAAAGAAATTCTTCAGACGAGGAAGCAGCACCTGCACCAGTGAGAAGAACTATTCAGTCCGTTCCACTATTTCTGAACCTCTTGAAAACGGTAAGAGTCAGCCGACGCCAATGGCACCCAACAGTATACTGAGAAGCTGAAACGTTGCAGAAAGGCAACCGTGGAATTCGCACTAACCGCGAACATCCGTGCACAAAACCATACAAAGATGCAACATAAAAGGAAGCCAACCATCGAATTCCTTAACTCACAGTATTGTGGATCAGTTAATAACACCCGCTTATGTTAGCACGCAAAGAAGCAATATATCATGACTGAAAAATAATTAGGAATGCTTATAGTACAATTAGACATTGTGCAATAAACAGTCATAACGATCTTCACAGTGCCCTTAGAACGAATTTAGCCACCACAACTACTCTGGAAACTTGTAGAAGCAGATTAGAAGTTATAAGGCAAAAGCACGATACCGTGCAAAATTATACTAACAGATTTAGAAGTGCCTATAACAAGCTAATTCATATAATCCAGTCATAATGTTCGTGCAGACTTAAGCACAAATTTGACCTGCAATTAAAGGGAAAAATCGGATACTAAAAGATGCGTAATGAACCTCCGAGAAGGCGTTAGTAATTGGGTGGAGGCTAAATTGGTTCTATGGGCACTGTAAAGATCATTATGACTGGAAGCTTCTAATATGTCTCCTAATGGTTTACATTTTTCTTGAACCTTCTTCTTTATTCCTTTACACACCCCCCACATATTTACTTTGTCGTGGAAGGGGGACCTACAGTTTAAGGTGGGTTCCGAACCACCAAGAGTAACAGCTTTAAGTACTTAGAGAAAACCTTTTTGTCTAGAGGTACCGGTCCCGGCTAGTGTTCACCGCATGGGCCGCCGAGACTCTTTCAGAGTGCGAGGCGGGAATCGAAACCGCAAGCCGACGGAGTGGGTCCAAAGCCTACGCTTTAGCCCCCACTAAGATCGTCCCATTAAGATCGTTATGACTGTTTATAGCGCAATGTCTAATTGCACTACAAGCATTCCTAATTATTTTCCAGTTATGATACACTCAAGTAGAACATTCTGTTGAGAACATCTGAACCTCGCACATTTAACAGTGTTGATAAAGTCGTGCACACCAACGTCATTGTATCCCTTGAATCCTTTATCTGTGAGTAAAGTTTATAGTTTTCTATTGCTACACCTTGCCTCGATGTTATATTGCTTCTTTGCGTGTTAACATAAGCGGGTGTTATCCACTGATTCACACTCCTGTGAGTTAAGAAATTCGATGGTTGGCTTTCGTTTATGTCGGATCTTTGTGTGGTTTCTTGCACCGATGTTGCCGGTTAGTGCGAATTCGACGGTTGTCTTTCTGCTACGTTTCAGCTTCTCAGTTTACTGTTATGTGCCACTGGCGTCGCACAGTGGGCTGAAATAAAGAATTCCTGGACAAAAATAAAAAAATCGAATGTCACCATTCATTGTGAAATTTTTCTTGATCTTGCCTAGAGAGTTTTAGGATTCGAAAATCGAAAACAAAAAGTCATTGGATCGAATCCTCGACGACAGGTGCCGGCTCGAAAGTACCATTTTCAAGCGGCGCGTGCGGCTGATGCCTTTATGTCATCCTAGCGCTCGGGCAAAAGTGCTATTATCTAAGTGGATAAGTGCTCAAAATTCATTCTGCGGCATGGAGAGTAATTCTGCAGCTACGTGCAAAATTAACTGGTGTATTAAAACCATTGATTTTTAAATGTAGTTTACATTAAAAGTGCTCAAAGTTCGCTATTTCAGTATACGAGGGTAGTTCAATAAGTCCTTAGAATGACCAACAAATGGCGCGCGAATCGCTCCAAATAATCTGTTTTCAGTCAGCACCACTCCCGACTAGATATAT
>NC_046658.1:32973314-33002026 GCF_010883055.1 Belonocnema kinseyi
GAAAACGCACTTTTCTGAAGGATTAAAAAAACTTGAAAAGCGATTGACCAAGTGTATAGAGCTCCAAGGAGATTATGTTGAAAAATAAAAAAAAAATTTACTTAAAAAAAAATTGTTTTTATACTTCATTCTAAGGACTTATTGAACTACCCTCGTAGTATTTTGTATAAAATGTAAAATTCAAACAGTGATTTAATTTTGATCTTACGAGATCTGATAGAGGTTGAAATTTTTTTTAATCAAGAAAAGTATGCAGATCAAAATTCTGTAAACGCGGCGTCCTACTTTTTCCTACTTTTCGTGAAAATGGTGCAACAACGGTTGACTGCACACTGGGACCAAATCGCTTATGCTGTCCGATTTATGTATACGAGGGTTTTCAAGTCACTGATTACGAAATTGATGTTAAATTTGCCAAAAACAAAATGGCCGTGAGATATCTTTTAATCATCGATGACTTTTCTATAGGAAACATATTTTTCTCTAGGGGCACCTCATCACGGGTTTTTATAATTTACACAAATTGAAATTGCAAAACCACAGGGGTAGATGGTGGCAGCCAGTTTTTTAGTATGATTTACATTAATGTATAAGACTGCAGTAAAAAACGAGAATTCGACAGAATCTCGCAGGACTTTTTCAAAACAACATTTTGGAAAAACCAGTTTAAATTTCCCCATAAAAAGTTAAATTTCGTCATCAGCGACACCAAAAACCACCCTAGTCATGATTTTAGCTGAAACAAAAAATTAATTTGAAAACATGTCCGCCATCTTGGATCCGCCATTTTGAATTTTTCAAATCTGATTGCATTTTTGTGATCAGCGATCCCTAAAACCACAAATTGCTAAATATTGGACAAAAATATTCAAATTTCGAATTTTGTCCGGAAATTTTAAATTTCAGCCCATTGTGCGTCGGCTGGCTCTTACCGTTTTCAAAAAGTTGAGAAATAGTGGAACGGGCTGAATAGTTCTTCTCACTGGTGCAGGTGCTGCTTCGCCGTCTGAAGAATTTCGTTCCCAAAAAGATTCATCCCATAGCAGAAGGGCATTGTTAATAATAGCGAGATTTCTTATCTCGCCGGCTCTTTTTACATTTTTGTCGTGTAAAATCCTAAGCTCTGCTCTCATGGTCTGCTCTACATTCTCGGTCACTTGTAATTTACGCAGGATCAGAAATAAAGGATTCGTGGATTCTCAATTAAAATCTTTCCATAAATATTCTGATAAAATTGTTGGAGCGGATTTTAAGGGATTATATAATCCAAATTAGCCGCTATCAGAATCCTAAGAAGCGTCTATGTGGTATTATGCGCTAAGATTTTACCTATAGGCTTGGAAAGCCAGCTTCTTCTGATTGGGAGTGTCGGGTATTGTGAATCGCGTTATTATTTTAACCATATTTGGTATATTTCAAACCCTTTACTTACAGAATAGTGTTCCATCAATGGCTAACCATTAATTCTGAGTAGATCCTCGCTTCATCAGAGAAGATAGAGGACGTGAAGCACCAACGTCGTACAGTGGGCCAAAGTAAACGAGTCCGTGACAAAATCGTATAACTTTTAATAGGCGTTGTAGAAGCTTCAAAAAATATTTTTGACCTTGAATTTCATGGATAAATTTGACATTTTTTAAACTAAAAATGGTAATATAAGGAAAATATAGCGGACAAAAATTGTAAAACCAAATTGATATTACTGAAAATTACTGTCGGAGGTTTTTCGGGTTGCTGATTTCGAATCTAACGTCACAATGTCAAAATTCAAAATCGAGGATTCAATGTGACGAAACGAAGTTGTAAGAATGTAATAGATCTGATTAAATATCAATATTTGGGGAATTTTTATCTCGTTGATTTTAAATCTAAGGTAGAAATTTTTTAATTGAAAATGGCGGGACCAACTTGCAAGCGTGACGGATTTGATCAAAAAGTGCTACTCAAGGGTTTTTCAGGTTGCTGAATTTAAACCTGAAGTCTAAATAATAAAATTTCAAACCTTGGCCATATTTGGATGAGCTTATAAGCTTCCCAGCAGACAGGTGGTAAGTCTACGGAATGTTAAACCGAAATCTTTCCAGTAATCAAGGCAAGAAATTGATAGGTAGCGCACGTAGGATGTAGCGTCTTTGTAGCCACATCTATCGATAAGTAGATTCTCCCGATATCCTGCTTCGCCTTTCTTTCAGCTGCGTTTTCCATACATCTCGTGCTACACAAGTCCGATTGTCTGAACAAACCTATCATTTATAATAGCCTTAGAGATCTCATTTAGCATGTCAGATAAGTTTCTGGCCTGTAATTTTTTAGTTAAGAAAAGTTGTCCATCTTCAGGAGGAGCACTGTGCGTCCTTTCACTAACCATATCGGAATAGGCTCTTCCGACTTTGGATACAAGTTGGAAACGCGGACTAGGTGCCGTTGCTTTAAAGGAAACCTTTTTGACCAAGAGGCGCAGAATCCCGGAGCAAAATATTTCTTTATGCCTTTTTATACTTTTTTATCTCCTCGGTAGTGATAGGTAGGCTTATATTCCTAGGTAATAAAAGGACACTGAGTACTCGTTGAAGCTATTTATGCTCTTTGAATTTGTTCAGTAGATGCTGGACGTCGTAGACTTCTATCCAGAATGAATCGACCTCATGTAGTTCTGGCTGGCGGTCAATAGTAACTTGTGGGTCTTAGAAAATTCGAGATGGGTCAGATAGAAACTGTGTATTTTTTCTGACCGGACTTTTTATCCGCTATAGACTTCTCTTAGCATCATATAATACCCGCATTCTATCAACAATAAGTTGCCTGTTGGTTGCATGATTTGTATTGTAAAGTACAAAAATGTGCAACTATATTATCTTCAGTTTTAACACAGAAATTAAAGCGACTTAAATGGCAAACTGTAATGGATAGGCTCTGTATTTATTTTCAATCACTCGGAAGGATGTGTTAGTCTTAATTTTTGTGAAAATCGTGACATTTTTAGACATTTTTTTTGTTGGAAAACACGTAACAGAAAGCAGGTGGGGGGCTGTTTTTCTTTACTGCCGACCGCTGGTCCCTTTCTTCCACCCATGGCAGGTGCCACCCAAGCATTCAGAACTAGGGGTCGAAGAATGGCACCAGCGGTCGGCAGTAAAACAAAAAAGCCCCTCCCCCTACTTTCTGTCACATAAGAGGTAGGGGGTGTTGAAAAATGCAGTTGTTTCAGGTAGGAAGTGTGAATCAGCGAAGATTTGGTAAGGATCGGTTGAGGGCTGTACAATATTAAGTGGCAACGAAGGCTAGGTTGAACAAACAGTAAATATAAATCGTTATACAGCTTAGACCACAGATGTTTGGGATAATCCTAAATTCTCAAATTTTCGAAGGTAAAGAAAGTTTTCGGTGGCCTTGAATGATAGCAAAAGTGTCTAGCCTGCATTTAGAAATTTAGATTTAAATGCAGACTGCGAAAGATATATTTAAGAATAGTTTTATTCATAAATTGTCATAAAGATTTGAAGGCGATTTAGTAGTTTCGGCTTCAACATGCCGGCCTCCTTGAACTTTCCAGTTCAACAAGAGAAAGATAGAAGCACATATTACAATAACAGATACAATCATAAGGCATATGTCGATTTAAATGTTCGATAAATGATATAATAATAAGTTATATTTTATAATTATGTGTAATGGACGTAGAGAAGCGTTAATTTGTCTGTTAGAAGAAACATAAAGTACAGGTGATTCATATAAAAAAGAAAAATACGTAAGTTGCAAAATTCGGATAATAATACGGATTGGTAGTTCAAAACTATAAGGTTGGAGTAGACCTAGAAGTTTTTACTGATTTCTATTTGAACAGGAGAAATCTTTTTCACACTTCGTTTGTATTCACCCTTGTATGTTTTTACAGTGACTACTCGAATAATCTTGTCGCTACCTAGACGGACTGCTGCAATTCTGCCGAGGGTCCATTGAATCGGAAGCAAATTATCGTCTCCTAAAGTGACAAGGTCGCCGATTTTTATATTCCTGACATTACCGGTATGCCATTTCTTCTTTACGTTTTGTTGGTGAAGGTAGTCCTTATACCAACGCGACCAAAAATGTTGTCGCAGCTGCTGAACTTGTTGCCATGATGATAAACGTGCTGTCGGAATTTCTGTCAAATGTCGCTCTGTCATGTTTCTAAAGGAATCACCTATGAGGAAGTGAGCAGGTGTCAAAGCTGATAGGTCTTGGGGATATTGTCGCTGGTTAGTGTTCTCTCTACCGATTTGTTGTGCTTATGAGAAAATAAGAGATTTTGGATCTCCATAATCTCATTTTTGGCACCAACAAAATTAGTGGCATTATCTGAATAAAGGTCTGAACTTATACCACGTCTACTAAAAAATCGTCGCAGGGCGGCCATAAAGGCTTCGGTACTGAGATTACTAACGAGCTCGATATCAACGGCCTTAGTAGCGAAGCAAACGAAAATAGCTGCGACGGTCTTAATTTTGTTCTGATTTCTGTGTCGCCTTTCTTTAATATAAAACTCGCATAAATCCGTCAGAATCAATAAAAGGAGCTAGATTGTTGAGGGTTCCATCCAAATGACCCTTCGATTTTAAAGATTTTAGTTCGACAGGAAACCCTTCTTCCTGGATCAATCTGATTATAGTAATAATAGCGCTTTTTATTTCTTCAATCGTAAACTCTCCTGTTAATTTAATTTCACTCTTCGCGTTGTAGGTGACTCGTTTACAGCATGCAATAAATCGTTTCACCTCGTTAGAAGAAGAAAAGTGCTGTAAGATTTTTACAGTGAGCCTTTCCTTACATGGTTTAGCACTTGATTCTAAAATTTTAATTTTATTAACTGAGAGGGACGTGACGGGTTTCGTTGAATATGAATTTTCGGCGAATTTTAGGACTGGTTTTGGCCATAGATCTTCTTTTTTGTTTATTCAAGTTGGTCCATTCAGCCACAATTGAGAATCAATTAATTCTCTAGGCATGAGACCTCGCGAAATGAGGTCAGCCGGGTTACTTTTTGACCGAACATGTCTCCATTTGTAATTCTCTGTAGAATTAGTTATTGCTGTGATGTTAGAAACGCGGTTTCATTCAAAGGTCGGGAGTAAGTTAAGCGAAGCGTTGATCCAATGTAGCGTTATTGTGGAATCGGACCAAAAAATAACCCTTTTAAAAGTTAAATGTCGAAAGGTTTGAGCCGTCGCTTCATATAATTGAGCTAGTAGAAGAGCTGCATACAGCTCTAGTCGCGGTAAAGATAACGATTTGATAGGAGCGTCTTTCGATTTCGAACAAATTAAATGCGTTTCGTGTCTTCCCTGATTGGATGTTGATCTTACGTAGATAGTAACCCCGTACGCATTTTCGCTAGAGTCGCTAAACCCGTGCAGTTGAAGAGTGGAATAATCTTCCGCGAGTAGTTTCCGTTGGCATTGTAAATTCGATAAGAGTGGTAGCTGCTCATAATATTTTCGCCACGCACTATGAATTTCGCTTGGAGCCGGTGCGTCCCATCCTAAATTAATAAGCCACATTTTTTGCATCAAGATTTTCCCCTATAGTATAACGGGAGCTAGAAGGCCAAGAGTATCAAATAATTGCGCAATTTGAAAGAGAGTTTATCGTTTCGTTAATGCCCTTTTTTTTTTGTTATTCTGATTTACGGTGAAAATGATTGAATCTCGTTTTGTATTCCAATGGCTGCCTAGAGTTTTGGCAGTGATGTCTAAATTCAGTTAAAAAACGGTTAGTCTGAACAATTTAATAGTGGCTCAATTAAACTTGAATCATTTGAGGCCCATTTTCTCAAGTTTAGGCCACCTTTACGCGTGATTTCGATTAACTCGTTGCGCAACTGTTCTGCTTCTTTGATAGTCGACGCTCCGGTGAGCATATCGTCGACGTAGAAGTCGTCTTTTAAAACCTTAGCAGCTTTAGAAAAAGTGCTAGCTTCGTCGCCTGCTAGCTGAAGCAATGATCGAATTACTAAAAAGGGAGCGGCCGCAGTTCCAAACGTCGCGGTGTTTAACTCGTAATTCTTTATTTGGTGGACGGATCTTCCCGCCACAGAATACTTTGATACTTGCGGTCGTCGGGATGGACTGTTGTTTGCGAGTACATTTTTTCTATATCAGCTGTAAGGACAAAGGGGTGTGTTCGGAAACGAACTAATAGAGTGAAAAGATTGTGTTGAATAGTAGGACCTACCATCAGCACGTCATTCAATGATAGGCCTGTAGGTGTTTTTAACGAGCCATCGAACACTACGCGTAACTGTGTTGTCAAGCTATTGTTTCTTATGAACGCATGCTGGGGTTAATAATACCCTTCCTTTTTTTAATCTCCCCTTAATTCGGACATGTAACCATTCGTATGATAGATTCTAAGGTTTTCGATTTAAAGATTTTTAATTTCTAATTTTTTGATAAAGGTTCGTTCAAGGGAATATAGTCGTTTTAGCGCATTTGAGTACGAATCTCCTATCTCGCCTACATTTTCTCTAAAGGGAAGTCTGACACAATACTTTCCGCTTACTACGTCTCGAGTAGTGTACTTCTCATAATGAGTTTCGCATTCGTTTCCTTCTACCGGCAAAATTTTCTTTTTTGGACAATTTTCTACTATCCAGAACTTTTGTAATTGACAATTTAACGACATTGTGATAAGATGACAAGATGTTTGTCTTATTGGGCGTCCGACGAGCGTCCTGCTAGCTATAATCCATCCAAAAACAGTATTTTGTGAAACGATATTCTGGCCGGGATCTTGATTTGACCTTGCTTCAAGAGTTGAAGAAAGAACTCAGCCCCAATGATACCGTCGACTGGACCTGGTCTATTGAAAGATGGATTGGATAATTTTATATTGTTTGGAACATTGAAATCTAGTTTATCTAACGGTCTTGAAAGCAGTAATTCATTAATTGCATCCACAATCAAGAACTCGAGATTTAAAGAGAAATTATTTAAGCGCGATTTGACTTTCGTTTGTGTCATGTGTTTGATGCATGATGATAGTGAATTCACGGCACCTAGAGGAACATTAATGTTCTGTATGTGAAGCTCTAGTTTTGATACCATTTGTGTCGCCAAAAGATGTGGCTGAGAGCAAGAATCAAGAAGAAATCTACATTCGCTATAAGTTCCGTCCCGATACATTATCTCAACGACCGCGGTTGTCAAAAGACTTTCGCCTTGTTCGTTTTTAATAATGTTTATTCACTCGGAGACGCTCGAGTTCACTAATTTCGCGCAATATTGAGTATAGTGAGAACCTTTGCATAAATAACAGAAGGCCTTATATTGAGTCGCATATGAATGAGAGTTGTGATTTTCGTTATTTCAAGTTATGTCAAGTTTGGAGACTAAGAAGTAAATCGGGAACGACTCTAAAAATCGTTTCTTTAACACTTCGAGAGTACGATAATGTTTCGTTGTATTGTCGAGAATGTCTCCTAGAGCGGAAGCTGCCGCATTTTGACAGGACGATAATTCAAAAAGAGCATATATTCGAATTTTTATTATCGCGACGGGATCATAGTAGTATTTTTCTAAGATGGACCAAGCAACTTGATAATTTGCCGCGGTAGTTTCTAGAGACTAAATTTTTTCTGCTGCCTTCCCCTGCAGGCACGATCGCAGATACATTAGCTTTTCGGATTCAGAGAATTTGTTGCTGTTATGTATAGCAGATTTAAAGGCGTCGCTGAATCCAGGCCATTTTTCGTATGACCCTTCAAATTTAGGCAAGTCTGCTCGGGGTATTCGGTAATTTGATTCCCTTCCGATATTTATCATATTCACATCTAAAAGGGATGATTGTGCGGGTAAATGATTTGCGTTCACGTTTGATTGAATTCCGAATGCTGAATTAATTGCTGAATTATTTTGAATATTATTACTTTGAGCGCTCGAATTACTTGGGACAGAATGAATCGACAAATCTAAACATCCCGAAGTAGGAGGAGACGTTAAGCTATTCGAATTTTAGAGTTGAATTAACGAAAGAGCTGACTGAACATTGTTAGTCTCTAAATTATCTCGAGGATTCGAATTCTGAATATTTGAACTGCTTAGATTAGAATGATTCGATGTGCTTAATAAGTTTTCGGATTTAACAGACAAAAGAGCAGTTTCATTATTATTAATATATGCCTTTGCCTTTGCTAGTGCAAAACAAAGTTCTTCGTCAAAGTTTTCTCTCAAATAACTTTTTAAGCCTGTTATTTTGCCTTCTAACGGGGCACGTGATCTGACAAGTTTTTTTTGTAGGGCCTCGTCTTGTGGATCCATTTTACGAGATTAGGATTCTATTTAGTAACTGAAATAGAAGAATTTAAATACGAATAATAAAGAATGGAAGATATTAAAAAAGGGTAGACGATTCAATTTTTGACATGACTCGTCTCAATTCCATTTTTTGGAGATTCTCTGAAATGTCGTCGTTCTACTTTATGTATGTAGAGTTTGATGATTTATCACTCACAGCACAATTTTATATTTGAATGTTTTATTTTCACTGCACGAGTTCACAGTTCGATCTTCACCACGAAAGTTCAAAGTTGGTTTCTAAACACAGACGTTTAGAGTACGCTATATACTGCACGAGTTCACAGTAAGTTCTATTTTCACCAAAAGTTTACAGTTCGTTTTTAAATACACGCGTTTAGAGTTGGCTGTACGCTGCACGAGTTCACAGTAAGTTCAATTTTCAACAAAAGTTTGGAGTTCGTTTTTAAACACACGCGTTTAGAGTTCGCTATACACTGCACGAGTTCACAGTTCATATTTGTTGTTTGATCACTCGCATTTGGTTTGTTTAGATATTTCCCTTGTGAAATATCTACAAGTTCGTCGTTGGAAGCTGGATGTAAATCCTTTCGTTAAACTAAAATCTGTTCTCAAAGGACCATCTTGACGTCGCGGACCATTATTTACTGAAATGTTTACCTTATTGTGGTTATGATCACTCCTTGAGTTTTTGAACAAGGGTCTATCGATTTGTGAAATAAGAAGAGCAAGATTAACATTTAAAGAACACGATTTATTGGAAATTTTCACAGATGTAAAAATTAGATTTCGGGAGTGATTACAAATTTTCTATCGATATTTTCGTTATGATCTCAAAAATTGGACTGTCGAAGGGACGAAAGGTAGACCATACGATAGGCAGGGAGATGGACTTAGTGAGAGGTAGGGGGTGTTGAAAAATGCAGTTGTTTCATATAGGGAGTGTGAATCAGCGAAGATTTTGTAAGGATCGGTTGAGGTCTATACAATATTAAGTGGCAATGAAGGCTAGGTTGAACAAACAGTGAATATAAATCGTTCTACAGCTTTGACTACAGATGTTTGGGATAATCCTAAATTCTGAAATTTTCGAAGGTAAACAAACTTTTCAGTGGCCTTAAAGGATAGCAAAAGTGTCTAGCCTGCTAGTACTTTTAAGCAATAATTTTTATTATTTTTTTAAATTATCAACTACAAATGTTTCACAAATGTTTTCCTCATACTCATCAATTTTTTTTATTTTTTTCCGATCGCCCCTTGTATAAGAAATAATGCTCTAAACTTGACTGTTCTTAAATGTACCCGAAAATCCTTACTGTCTTTACAGTTTTCAGTCTGCTAAGTCTGCTGAGTTGTTAAGAGCATGTGATACTTACAGTTTCCCTAAATAAAAATTTTATGCATATGTATTATTTTGAGGTTACGTCGTTTTTCATCTCTGCCTTTCCGATAATCTGGAAATTATTTATGAAATAAACTTTTTTGATTGCCTGCAAACAAGGTTAGTTTCATGAGATTAGTTACTATGTTTATTTGTAAGTCCAAAGTTTTCGGCCAAAATATTGTGTAGTTTGGAAGTAACGCTCGGGTGAATTGTAAAACACATAACCTCGAAACATACACGCATGTTGTTAGCAATATCAAAAACTTTTTGATAAAAAAGACAAAAAAAAGTGTGTACGGACGTCCGTTAGCATGTTCGCTATCATTTGCTAGATTTTGAAGGCAAAATATTTCTTATCCTAGGAAAAAAGCCGGGGGAATCTAACACTGAAAAAATCCATACTATTTCCTAAGAGCTATGCAAATTAATCAGATTTTGTTAAATTTCTCGTCGATAGCAGTGTACATGAAAATAAGAATTTTCATACATGAAATAGTTTTACGTGAATATAACACGTGGTGGGTATCCAAATACGGGTTTTTGGGGTCACTCATTACCAATTTATCATTAGTTATACAAAATTTCAAGATGGCGAATCCAGGATAGCCGCTGGGAACATAATATATAGAGCTATTAAAGCATGCATTTTCATATTGTTGTTGCACCCGTTGGATTATCAAGTATCATATAATATGCGTTACAAACTCTATTTTAAGGAAAAAATTAAAACTTTATAATAGAGGCATATTTATGTAAACCTTCATTACTAGAATAATGTGTTTAAGATTATTATTGTATAGAATAAAGTTACGGCCAAAACAACAATAATGGTTTAGCAAAAAAATATTTTTAGAAAAAACGTGCTCCGGATCGGAAAATATGAACATATCAATGAATTTTTTATTTTTTATTAGAAAAATGTTGTGATCATTCAAGACGTAAAAGGTATATTTTCATTACGTTTGTGAAAATAACATAATTTCTATGGAAATAAAAATTTGAGAACAAAAACTAAGAAAAAACGAGTTTCCGTGTTTTTCTTGGAAAATTTTTGGTTATGTTGAAAAGTTATTTCTAGAAGTTACTTATTTTTTTATTAACTACAACTTTACTGGGGAATGGATTTTTGCAGGAAATGAGCTTGCGCTGAAAATTACAATAGATCAATTTCTCACTTATTTTCACCCCACCCCATTCTTATCCCCCACACCCAAATACCTCCCGTGTTGCATGTATTTTTTAATATTTATTATAAGTCTTTTTAAAAATTGCAGCGAAAAAATGTAGGTAACAATTACGTCTTCAAAATAATTAATTTTCTTGGACTATGGTATAATATTGAATTTAGCCCCTACTCATTGTTTAAATATTTTTTGTTCCTTAACTTAAGACAAAACAATATTTGAACGTAAATTTAATACAGGTTAAAGCTATTTATTTCATACTGATGTTATTCATTCTCAAATAAGTAATTATTTTCAATGTCTTAAATAATTTATTTCAATTAGCCATTTTGAAGTTTTGTAAAAATAATGAGAAACTCGTAATCAGTGACCCCGAAACCCTTATTTTGATACCCAAAACGTGCTATAATCACGTAAAACGATTTAATAAGCAAAAATTCTAATATTATCCGGCATCTTCGATTCGCCATTTTGCGATTTTGTAAAACTAATAAGAAATTCGAATCAGTTACCCCAAAAATTATAAACCAATTTATTTGAACTTTTATATGCTTGATCACTTATCAGTAAGTATTTGCATTTATCGCATAAAATGACAATATTTGAAGGCTCATTGTGAGCCTCAGATATACTTGTGTAACTTGACATTTAGAAGATAAATTTTTGAGACTATTGAGAGCGGATTTCGTACAAAGAAATGAATTAACGTTTAATTAACAATATGAAACGTGTAAAAGAAGCGTATGAAAAATGATAAGTTTAATACCGGTTGAAGTGAGTGCAGGTGGCTAATTTATGACGGCTGCAAGAAAATGGAGGCTCGGTCGGACTGGTTAGGGTGCACCGTAATTGCTACTGTCCCAAGTTTGCTTGGGATCATTGCCTTAGAAATTTTTAAATACCTTGACATTGCTTAAGCAAAATATATATTTCTGGTAAAAATTTTTTTTTATTAATAATGAATAGTCATAGAGTACAGGAGATGTAGAATATCTGCAATTAATACTGATAGAGGGGGAATCTTGTGAATAATATTCACAAATTGATGTTTATAAATGAACATCAACAACTCGGTATATGCAAATTTATATTTACAACGTCGGGGATATTCAAGATTTAATGTTTAATTTCACATACAACTTTTTAAGCCAGCTTTTTGGAAAAACGTGAAAATAAAATCCATTCAGTTATCCATTCAGTAGACAACAAATTAGATATTAAGTCTTTAAGTTTAAAATTAAGAGTGGCAGGGAGAGAAGGGACGTCAGGGAGACGACAGTAAGCGGGGATGCAAGAAACACAAGTTTAACGTCGACAAGGCTCTGCGCATGCACCTCTCGCCACACGATCCTGCCCTCTTCTTACGGTGCCTCGTGAAACTTTCGGGGAGCACAGATATAAAAGGCCGTGAAAAACCGAGAATCGGCAGTTCGTCTGCGGCTAGAAAATCTTTTTATTACTGAGTAAGGCAACATCTATTAAACGTGGCACAGCCAGGCATTCCGGTGGCGACCATCAGGCGATCTCGCTTCACGTGCGCCTCTCCCCTTTCTCTCCTACCCCCCCCCCCCCCCCCCCCCCCCCCCCCCCCTTTTTTTTGCTATTCCGATAGGCGGCATACTGGCTACCATCCCAGGTCCTCTAGGCGTCTCTGCCTACAACCCTCGATCAACAAGCACGGATGAAACCTCCATCAAGACCCAAGGTGCCAGTCGACCATCTCACTCGCTCTACCAGAAGGACAAGACGCCCTCTCTCTCTCTCTCTCTGTATTTTTACCTCGCCACTACTGAGCGTTAGAAATTAAGCTCGCACTCCGATGTTGGATCACTGAAGGAATATCATCCTTCTCGCTCGCTCTCATTGACGCGTGACATCACTCATCGGCGCAGCGCTCTCATCCACACGCACCATCATGCAACTGTTGCCACGATAGGACGATTTTAAATTAAACTCGCAACTCGACATTCTCTCTTCCTCTCTCTCTCTCTCTCTCTCTGCTCGGTCCCGTTCGTGATCGAATGGCCAAAGCTCTTGCGCTTACGCAATTCAGGACAATGAAGCAGACAAAGAAATAAAAATAACGTAAAAATAAGGCCTAGCAAAAGGGACCCTTAACAATTGGCGCCCAAAAACGTGGGGCTTGAAAACTAAGTTTTTTCTGTGACTGATATCACAAACCTACGACCTTGAAAGATTTAGCGGGCAAATATAATATGACATGCTTCTACACTCCCCTAGAAAAAAACATGAATGGCGGAAACACAAACTCTGAAATAACTAACGACACAGCAACTAGCTCCAGTGCTTCCACACTTCTCACCCTGGGTAACTTACAACACCCAAATCCTTCCACCCCATTATCAAATTTCGCAAACATTCTTCCAAATTTGACTGAACAACCGAACCCTGGCATCAACCCAACAAACATGACTGCTCCTATTTCAGCCAATCAAGAATCACTCGTATTCTCTCCACCGACAATTTCAATTCAAGACCTATTCATATGACCATTCAAACCTATAATTCATTTACTACTATACGCGCACTAAAGGTACCAGCACCCGCTCTGCCGGAATTTTCCGGTTTTAATCATGAAGATCCGGATCTTTCTTACAAGAATGGGAGGACCACTTTAGGAAAACGGGCTCAGAAACCATTCACTGGACACTAATTGCCTGTAGATCGGTATCCGGCGACGCTTTAAAATGATTGACACCTAATGAAATCATTTAGCCTCAGCTGGGAGAAATTTGCTCAAAGTTTCCGGCATAAATATGCGAGCTAGACGGCTGAAAACAACTTGAGAATCTCCTTATACTCCACAAAGCAAGGAGAAAAACAATCTACCACGATCTTTATACAAAAAAACGTACTTGCTGGCTAAACGCTTATTACCTGCGAGCCCGGAAGCCGACTTGGTTAGCATTGAATTAGAAATATTGCGCCCATCCATAAAGCGCATAATTCGAGTAGCTTCACCAAGATCCGACTACAGCGCCACCTTCCCATGGGTATGACCGCGGGCCACGTTGTCACTACTGCCTGCAAACGCCTTTTTCACCGAGACTGTCCAGTATTGTACAATCAAACGTTGGAAAACTAGAGAAGAGCGCCGACAAAACGATGCCACGGTACAAACTCCGAGCCACCTGTTGCTCGGGTGGACGATTTACCAGCCCGGAGACTGGCGTTTCAATCAAGATGACCGCCAGCCAGTGGAAGCTTGTTTAGAAGGAGAGGACTGAGCATGGCAAAACCAAGTCACGTACCAGGCAAGGTACGCAACTAACCCTCAGATCCACCGCTATCAGCCTGGGGATAGAGTTTATGTCGCCGGACACTTTCAATCAAAGAAAGCTGATCATTTTTACGCCGGTTTTGCCCCACGTCAAACTGGCCCACATGTGATCACAGCAAAGGCTACCGGAAACGTTTATTGGGTCAATCAAATGGCACCAAAGTAAAAATACACGGAAATAAATTTTTACTTATCCAGTCTACAGAGAACCAGCTGACGTAGAACAGCAGCCTCTAGAAGAAGCTGCAGCTAGTGATGGTGGACAACCACGCTCAGCACCATCCTCAGACGAGGAAGATGAAGGAAATTATAAATCGCCAGAAGCAACATCAAGGATGAGAACATCAAATAGCTCTCTGGAACAGCCAAGTGCTAAACAATCACGAGGTGACCCAACCGTGTCTCTCGACAACAAGCCACGAATCGCGAACCGTTCTGGTCAAAAGGTACAGCAAGTAACTCTTGCGGGGATCGGTGCCACTGATACTGCATAGCCATAACCCAGCACTTCACGCGCTTCGGCTCTTTCATCTCGTAAATTTGCATCCAGTGATGGTGGACACAGTGATACCAGATTTAAAACGACGTTCACTCCAATGCTATCACAGGTCTTGTCCATGTGAAATATAGTAGGAGACGATGTACATGACTGGGTTGCGCGCCCAAACCATTTCTCCTTTTCTGCATTTGAAAACTCGAAGGTGCACGATTGCCGGTAGAAACATTTCGGCGGTTCTATTTATATACCTATCTGCTAACGTGCGCCTCTTTATATGCGTACATTTTGAGGTTACGTTGTTTCAAGTATAAAATATGATATAATAGTCTTATTTATATCTTGTTCCGTAACTATTTTGTGAAAAAAAGTCCTCTTTTCTATCAAAAGTTCAACTACTTTGTTAAAATGTATTTTTCTTTTTCTTTGACGGTTCATCTCTTTCGTTGAAAATACATTTTTGAAACTGAAAATTTAAAAACTTTAACTATTTGGTTGAAACTTCAACTCTTTGATTAAAAACTCATATTTTTCAATTAAAAAATTCAACTTTTTGTAGATAATTGGTCTTTTTGACTTCAAAATTAAATAATTTCGTTGAAAATTCTTGTATTTTGTTTAAAATTTGTCTGCTATGTAGATCATTAATTTTCTTGGTCGAAAATTCATTTTATTGGTTGACAATTCAACACCTTTGTTGAAAATTCATTTTTCCCGTTAAAAATTATTTACATTTATCTGAAAATATAACTATTATAGAATTGATTAAAAATTAATCGTATATATTGGGTAAGTTGAAAATTTTTTTTTTTTACAAAAAACATTAATCTTCTTGGTCGAAAATTCACATTTTACCTTGAAAATTTAAGAATTTTGTTGAAAATTCGATGTGTTTCTCTTTCAATTCAATTTTTTATCACAATTTTTATCTTGAATATGAACTATTCTATTTTTAGTTGTAATTTTATCCTGTACTTTGTAATAGTTAAAACACGAATTATTTGATACAAAATTAATTTATTTGTTTTCGATTACAATTTTTTTTAATTGAAAGAATTTTTAAATACAATTTTTTAAATTTAATTTAAGCTATGAAAAATGGAAAAATAATTGATTTTACAAGATGATTCTGAATCCGTTGAAAATGAAAGAATTAATAGATATTAGTTTTTAGAATTATTTTCAATGATGACTTCAAATATTATTTCAGTCTAGACAAATTTTATTTTTAACCCATTCAATTTGAAATTTTTTAATGAAAAAAAAAATTCGTTCATTATAAGCAATATTTGACTGTTCATTTAAAACAATCAATTATAAACAACTATTAAAAACTATAAAAATTTGAACAGAATGGTTCAAAATAGAAAGCCTTGAATTGTTAAAATTGTAATGAGGTAAATTTTAACTTTGAACGCTACAATTTTAATTTCAAAAAAGATTCAAAATTAATTTAAAACTTGAAATTATTTCAAATAATTTTAAAGACGATGTAGATTTTTGCAGATTTAAAAAAAAAGCTTTTTGAGAATTGTAAAATATTTAAAAAGAATAACAAAAATTGTTGTGATTGCTAAAAAAATTACAAATGATTTTTTATTTTGAAAAATTAATTTTAGGTGAGTATTTGAAAAGATTTTAAAATTTTTTTAAAAATCAGGACGATTTTAAGGGAATTTTTTTATTTTGCAGTTTTTTTAATGTTAGAAGAAAGATCTAATTAACAAAACATATGAATGACCAACCCAAAAGTTTACTTTTTAACAAAATAAATTAATTTTCTATCAAATAATTGGTGTTTTAATTAATACAATGTACAAGATAAAGTTTCAACCAAAAATGGAATAGTTCAATTTCCACATAAAAGCGAATAATTTTTAATAAATCCTAGAATAGTCACATTTTCAAATAAAGAAAAATAATTTTTAACAGAAAAAATAAATTTTCAACAAACTTGTTAAACTGTAAATCAATAAGATGAATTTTTGTTCAAGAAAATTAATGATCTACAAAAAAAAGGTTACCAAGGGGTCACAAATGGCAAGTGCAAAATGCAAAGAGGAAGAATAAAAAGGGCAGAGCAATGGGAGGAATGGCGATGGGAGTAAGGAATGAATGTATAACAGGGAAAGATAAGAAAGACAGGAATGAACAAAAAGAAGGAGTCATAATATAAGAGACAATGATGAGAGGAGAGAAGTGGAAGGTAGTGGGGATTTATGTGAACGGTGATATGCAGGAAAAAGCAGAGGAGATTAAAGAATTGATTAAAGAAAATAAAGAAGAGATTAGGATGATAATAGGTGGGGATTTCAATGCGAGAACAGGAGACAGAGGAGGAAGGGAATAGAGGTACTTAGATGGAAAAAAGCTGAATTTAAATGTAGAAAAGAGAAAGATAATGAGGTTTAGAAAAGGAGGGGGAAGGAAGAAAGAATTGACAGGGAGATGAAAGAAGTCAAAGAGTATAAATATTTGGGATATATCTTGCAAATGAATGGAGATCATACAGCTCATATAAGAGAAAGGATATAAAAAGCAGCAGAGGTAATGAAACAGATATGGGGAATAGGAAAAAGAAGGGTAAAAAAATTGGACAAGGAGAACGTGGTTATTTTATACGCCGGTATGACCGGTATTAAGTTATGGAGCAGAGATGTGGGGATGGAAAGAAAGGAAAGATATTGAGAGCTTACAAGAAAGGTATATAAGGTTGACACTAGGGGCAGACTAGAGGACGCCAGGATATATGGTGAGAGAAGAAGCGCAAATGGATAAGTTAAGTATTAGATCGGGAAACAGGGCATGGAAATTTGAGACGAAGCTGAGTGAGGGAAAGGGACGGGAGTTCGCGAGCAAGTGTTTGATGAAGGTAGAAGAGAGGATAGGGAGGGCGATCGAATTAACGAGATGGGAAGAAAAAAGGAGGGAGTTCTTTAATGATAGGGAAATAGAAGACGGGACTGGAGTTAACTATGAAGCATTGGAAAAAAGGGAGAGGAAAGACAATTAATAGAAGGATGGAAGGCGATTGAAAAATCAAAATACAATGAATGGTATAAAATGATCAAAAAGGAAGGGGTGCCAAAGTATTTAGAAAAGGGATGGGGAAAGAGAAGATGGGCCAGAATAGCAAGATTTAGATTAGGAAACGAGGTAAGGGAGGGAATGTACTGCGAAAACGAAGAGAACAGAAAGTGTAGAATATGTGGATGGGAGGAGGAAACATGGGAGCATGCATGGGAACGATGTATGAGAGAAATGGAAGATAAAGGAAGCTGGCAAGAAAATATGGTTAACATTCTAGGGGAAGATGGATTAGGAGAAGAATAGATGAAGCAGTTAGAGGGTGCTAGAGGAGCGAATGAGAGAGAATGAAAGAATGCACGTGAAAAAGGTAAATGGAGTTATAAAAAAGTAAAAGAAAAAGGAAACGGAAGTTGCTTAGATTAGAAGCGCGAAAATTGTAAGTAATGGTAAAGTAGAAGTTAAGTAGACTAAGATGCGTTTGCGTTGTCATGCTCTCTCTCTCGCTTGCACCTTCGCTTTCGTTCGCTCGCTCACTCGTTTGCTAATTAGTCCTAAATTGCGCTATCGCAGGAAATAAAAATAAGGAACTATATATAAGACTTTATGTAAATAGTTTTAAATAATTGTAGATATAGAAAGGATAAGATTTAAAAAAATATAGATATAAACGGAATGATTGTAAGGAATGGAAGTCATGTAAGCCGTTAGGAGACACATTAGGAATAAAGAAGAATCTTTACATTTTCAGATGAAGAAAAATAATTTTTAACAGAAATAATGAATTTTCAACAAAGTTGTTAAACGGTAAATAAATAAGATGAATTTTTGACCAAGAAAATTAATGATCTACAAAAAAAGACAAATTTTTAACAAAATACATGAATTTTCAACGAAATTATTTAATTTTGTAGTCAAAAAGACGAATGATCTATAAAAAGTTGAATTTTTTAAGCGAAAAATATGAGTTTTCAATTAAAGAGTTGAAAATTCAACCAAATATTTAAATTTTCAACCATAATTATAAAACGTCGTTAAAAAACCGTATGTTTTTTGCAAAGTAATTTAACTCTTAGTGAAATAATCGAATTTTAAACTCAAGAAGATGTACAGTTGATATTTCAACCAAACAATTGCATTTTTGACCAAAAATGATACATTTTCAACCAAAAACATTAAATTTCTACCAAACAAGGTCAATTGCCAACAAAATACATGAATTTCCAACGAAATTATTTAATTTCAAAGTCAAAAAGAGTATTATCTACAAGAAAGCTGAATTTAAACCCAAAAATATCATTTTCCAACAAAAATTTTAGTTTTCGACCAAATAGTTAAACTTTCTATCAAATTGTTGACTTTTAACGCGCAAAATATGCATTTTTTACAAAACAGTAAAATTTTTAACAAAAAAGTTAATTTGAAGGCAAATAGTTAAATTTTCCATTATAATTATGAATCCTTAATAAGAAAAAATTTAATTTGTTACTAAGTAGTTCAACTTTAAGTGAATAATCGAATTTTCCACCCAAAAATTATGATTTTAATTTTTAACAATATAGTTGCATTTACAACAAAATGACCTTGCAGGCAATAAATATTTACAGTTGACATTTCAACAGAAAATTGTAATTTTTATACGTAAAGCATAAATTTTCCATAAAAAAATTAAATTCTACAAAGAAAAACGAATTTTTAACAAAATACATGATTTTTTATACCAAAAATGGTATAGATTAATTGTCAGTTTCAAACATGTATTTTTACAACGCATAAAACATATTTTCACTAGAATAGTCATTAAATAAAAAAATAAATAAATTTTAACAAAGTAGTTGAGCTTTTGATAGAAAAGAGAACTTTTTTTCAAAATTGTTACATTTTCAACAACTTAATTAAGTTTTCGACCAAATAATTGAGTTTTTATCCACACGAGATTTTGACAATGTTGTGACTATTTGAATGTGTGATATCGTTTAAACTAAAAACAAAAAGGTAAATATTCGTATTATAAATCTATCCGTGTCAGCTATCTATAAATATTTATATCGATAATTTAAAAGAAAAACACTTTAAATTACATCTAACAGATGTAATTAAGATTTTTTAAATTCTAATTTCATAGTAATAATAGTTACATGATATAAATTTTTAAAACTTAACCAATTCCCAAAAAATTATATATTTTTATAAAGATTTTTCCTTATATTTTACAAACTAAATAATTACTACATCTGTTTAAGAAAATGACAAGGCGAGTTGTCCAGAAATTATACACTTATTTTTTCAAAGTGTTTTTCTATTAAATTATTGATATAAATATTTATAGATAGGTAACAAGGATAGATTTAAAATACAAATATTTACCTTTTTGTTTTCAGTTAAAACAATATCACACAATAAAGAAAAACTTGGACAATTTTCGGATAATTCACGTTATCATTTTATCAGTTATTAAAATTCAAATATTCACAATATTGTCAAAATCTCGTTTGGATAAAAACTCAATTCTTTGGTTGAAAACCTAATTATTTTGTAGAAAATGTAAATATTTTGTAAAAAAAAGTCTTCTTTTCTATCAAAGGTTCAACTACTTTCTCAAAATTTATTAATTTTTTTATTTAATAACCATCCTGATGAAAATATTTTTTATGTGTTGTAAAAATACATGTTTGAAACTGACAATTAATCTATACCATTTTTGGTTTAAAAATCATATATTTTGTTAAAAATTCGTCTTACTTTGTAGAAATTAAATTTTTTTATGGAAAATTTACGCTTTTTAGTTAAAAATTAAATTTTTCGGTTGAAATGTTAACTGTAAATATCTTTCGGCTGCAAAGTCGTTTTGTTGTAAATGCAACTATATTGTTAAAAGTTAAAATCATAATTTTTGGGTGGAAAATTCAATTATTCACTTAAAGCTGAACTACTTAGTAACAAAATTAATTTTTTCTTATTAAGGATTCATAATTATAATTGAAAATTTAACTATTTGCCTTCAAATTAACTTTTTTGTTAAAAATTTTACTTTTTTGTAAAAAATGCATATTTTGGGCGTTAAAAGTCAACAATTTGATAGAAAGTTAAACTATTTGGTCGAAAACTAAAATTTTTGTTGGAAAATGATATTTTTGGGTTTAAATTCAGCTTTCTTGTAGATAATACTCTTTTTGACTTTGAAATTAAATAATTTCGTTGGAAATTCATGTATTTTGTTGGCAATTGACCTTGTTTGGTAGAAATTTAATGTTTTTGGTTGAAAATGTATCATTTTTGGTCAAAAATGCAATTGTTTTGTTGAAATATTAACTGTACATCTTCTTGGGTTTAAAAGTCGATTATTGCACTCAGAGTTGAACTACTTTCCAAAAAAATACGCTTTTTTAACAAAGTGTTATAATTATGGTTGAAAATTTAACTATTTGGTTGGAAGTTTAACTCTTTGATTGAAAACTCATATTTTTCGCTTAAAAAATTCAATTGTTTGTTTTTGTTTAAAATTTTTCTTTTTTTGTAGATCAATAATTTTCTTGGTCAAACATTCAGCTTATTGATTTACAGTTTAACAACTTTGTTGAAAATTCATTTTTTCTGTTAAAAATTATTTTTCTTTATCTGAAAATGTAACTATTCTAGGATTGATTACAAATTAATCGCTTTTATGTGGATATTGAATTATTCCATTTTTGGTTGAAACTTTATCTTGTACATTGTATTAGTTAAAATACCAATTATTTGATATAACATTAATTTATTTTGTTAAAAAGTAAACTTTTGGGTTGAAAATTCATATATTTTGTTAATTAGATCTTTCTCCTAACATTAAAAAAACTGCAAAATAAAAAAATTGCCTTAAAATCGTCCTGATTCTTTCTTTTTAATTTTTAAAATCTTTTCAAATACTCACTTAAAATTAATTTTTCAAAATAAAAAATTATTTTCAATTTTCTTAGCAATCACAACCATTTTTGTTATTCTTTTTAAATATTTTACAATTCTAAAAAAGCTTAATTTTTTTTAAATCTTCAAAAATCTACATCGTCATTCAAATTATTTGAAATAATTTCAAGTTTTAAATTAATTTTGAATCTTTTTTTAAATTAAAATCGTAGCGTTCAAATTTTCACTTCAAAACCATGTCGACAACTGTGAAGGATCAACCCTTAAATGATATCAACTTATTTAACATAACTTTACCCAACAGAACCTGACCTCACCTAACCTGAATTAACAGAAACTTATTGAACTACACGTAAAGCTCTGGAAGCATATTTTTCCAGTAGCAAATGTGTGCTACATCGAATGGGTCAACTCGAGCCTAAACTAGAAATAAATCTAACCTAGCCTAACCTAACCTAACCTCACGAAACACAATTAAACTGATTGGGTTGTCCCGTGGTGTTTGCGGTACCGTTTCATTCAGCTTCGGATTAACCTACATAGATGTTTAACCTATCCTAACCTATCAAAACCTGACCTAACCTAACCGATTACGCTGGCAACCCTGTTCTGGCACACTTTCATATTTTTAGGGTAGATGTAACGAGGTCTTTGCATCGTTACTTCGAAGAAAAAAGGACACGTTATAGCAGGCAGAAAATAGAATGAAGTAGGTCTATAAATCAATTTAATTACGATTAAAAGCAAGATAAAATGTAAACATGAAAGATAGTATAAATATATCCCTTAAGTTTAAGAAAAGCATAGAGAAACAAATTTTGAATAAAACTCTTAGTCATTTGCATGTTTAAGTTACAGTTCTACATTTTAATTGATACAAACAATGAAATGAATTTTATTGTGTTACAACGGGAACACTTAAGTTAATTTGTGTTGCGTTAAGCAAAATTTCGTTAGGTTCTGTTAAGTTAGATTCATTTGTAGGTTAAAATCGAGTTAACCTATTAAATATAGCACACATTTAAGACTAAGAACCGTACGCTTACATAGCTACATGTGTGGTTGAATTTCATTCGGCTAGGTTAGGTTAGGTCAGGTTTTGTTAGGTTAGGATAGGTTCAACCTCTATGTAGGTTAAGCCGAAGCTGAATGAAACGGTACCGCAAACACAACGGGACAACACAATGAGTTTAATTGTGTTACATGAATTTAAATTAGGTTAGGTTAGGTTTTTTTAAGGTTAGGATAGGTTTGATCTATTTGCAGGTTAAGCCCAAGCTGATTCAAACTGCACCGCAAACACAGCGGGACAACACAATAAGTTTAATTGTGTTTCGTGAGGTTAGGTCAGGTTAGGTTAGGCTAGGTTAGATTTATTTCTAAGTCAGGCTCGAGTTGACCCATTCGATGTAGCACACATTTGCTACTGGGAAAATATGCTTCAAGAGCTTTACGTGTAGTTCAATAAATTTCTGTTAATTCAGGTTAGGTGAGGTCAGGTTCTGTTGGGTAAAGTTATGTTAAATAAGTTGATATCAGGCAAGTGTTGATCCTTCACAGTTGTCGACATGTTTTTGAAGTAAAAATTTGCATCACTGGCATTATTTTGAAATTTATTTGCACACTTTTTTTGTGTAGCTGTGTAATGGATAGTTTTAAATGAACGGTCAAATATTGCTTATAATGAACGAATTTTTTTTTAAATTAAAAGATTTCAACCAAAAATAGAAAAGTTCAAATTCCAGATAAAAACTGTGATAAAAAATTGAATTGAACAAGAAAAAAAAATGAATTTTCAACAAAGTTGTTGAATTGTCAATCAATAAGATGAATTTTCGAGCAAGAAAATTAATTATCTACAAAACAGACAATTTTTAAACAAAATACATGAATTTTCAACGAAATTATTTACTTTTAAAGTCAAAATGAACAGTTATCTACAAAAAATTGAATATTTTGAGCGAAAAATATGAGGTTTCAATCAAAGATTTGAACTGTCTACCAAATAGTTAAATTTGTTATATATTCAGTTTCAAAAATGTATTTTCAACGAAAGATATGAACATTCAAAGAAAGAAAAACATTTTAACAAAGTAGTTGAACTTTTGATAGAAAAGAGGACCTTTCTTCACAAAATAGTTACACTTTCAACAAAATAATTTATTTTTCAACCAAAGAATGGAGTTTTTATCCAAACGAGATGAATTCAAAAATCGCCAATTTCTTTAATTTCTTTTAAATGCGGATCAAGATATAAATAAGACTATTATAATGTAACATAATTATAATATTATCGTGCACCTTCGAGTTTTCAAATTCAGAAGAGGAGAAATGGGTTGCGCGCGCAGCCCAGTCATGTACATCGTCTCCTACTATATTTCACACGGACAAGACCTGTGATAGTATTGGAGTGAACGTCATTTCAAATCTGGGATCACTGGGTGGACAAACACGCTCGGGATCATCTTCGGAAGAAGAAGAAGAGAAAAACGAAGAAGATACCTCGAACGAGGCGTCCACTCAGGAGGAAAGTAACGCCAGGGGGCGCTACTCGTTACGTCGGACGCAGCCGCAGAACTATAGAGATGCACGACTATATACACCTCAGTGAAGGCGTAAATTAGGTTAAGTTCTGGTAAAATGTAAATAAATTCGTTAGTTTATTTAGTTATTCTTGGATCCAAGTAGCCTTTAACATGCTTTGTATAGTTCGTTTTCTTTCTTTTTTATTTTTTCACTAACGTCAGAATCTAGGTACTTAAAATTTTACATATTTTACTTTTGTCTATTTTATTTTTATAAACTCGCGTTGAAGCCTTTAAAATTTAAAGTTTGTTTCCTTCCGATTCCTGTCACTTTGTTAAGCCTATAGAGTTTATTTTAGTTTTACTTGCCTTCACTGTATTTTAATTAATTAGACTTTAACATATGTACCTACAAATAAGTTCTCTTTGTAATATCAGTTGTCAACGAATGAATAAACGTCTATCCGGGAAGGGTAGGCTTGATATACACGACTCGCATAGTGCTAGAAACTTTTAATATTTAAAACTCTCTTGCACACGACGTTTATTTATTCAGTAGACAAGAAATTAGATATTAAGTCTTTTAAGTTTCAAAGTAAGAGAGACAGGGAGAGAAGGGACGTCAGGGAGACGACAGTGAGCGGGGATGCAAGAAACACAAGTTTAACGTCGGCAAGGCTCTGCGCACGCACCTCCCACCACACGATCCTGCCCTCTCCTTACGGTGCCTCGTGAAACTTTCGGGGAGCACGGATATAAAAGGCCGTGCAAAACCGAGAATCGGCAGTTCGTCTGCGGCTAGAAAATCCTGGTAGCAGCACCAACAGCCTGGTAATCCAGTTGTAATTAGCGAGTAATTTACTGACTGTAAGCGAAGGTGTAAACAAACTATAGATCCTATAACTAGCATAGTAACTGATTACTTTTTATTACTGAGTAAGGCAACATCTATTTAACGTGGCACAGCCAGGCATTACGGTTGCGACCATCAGGTTATCTCGCTTCACGAGCGTTTCTCTCCTTTTACCCCCGCCCCCCTTTTTTCTATTCCGATAGGCGGCATTACGGCTATCATCCCAGATCCTCTAGGCGTCTCTACCTATAACCCTTGTCAAACAAGCACGAATGACACCTCCATCAAGGCCCACGGTGCCACCATTACTGAGCGTTAGAAATTAAGCTCGCACTACGACGTTGGATCACTGATTGGTCTGATTTTGAAGGTTTTCAATTGAAAATGATTCCATACCTTGAATTACATTTCAAACGATTTCTATTCTAAATTATTAATAATTTATTATTTTTTCAAAAATTGTTTCAACATAATATTTATGCATTTTTTAATAATGCATTTTCAAATTGTTAATCTTTTAATGTTAGGAAATAAAAATGTAGAGACATGAATGTGCGCTTTGATGTGTGAGAGAGAGAGAGAGAGAGAGAGAGATAGATAGATAAACTTTTAAGTAGACGCATCGGATCAAGGACAACCTGCTGGAGTGCTACGAAATCAGCATAATTTTTAAGGGTGTAGTCTAGTTGGTCACTCTCAAAATTTTTTTTTTACATTTTTCGAATGTTTATGTATCTAAGTATATCGTATTAAATTGTTATGAAGATCTGAGCAGTATAAGTGTACTAATTGATCGCGCGTGCCTGAGCGCCCGACGCACTCGCACACTTCAAACGCGTTTTTTTTTTTTAAACGTTTTGAGAAACTGGCCACCTGATTTCTCCCGAACCAATAGGCCGAACCTTCCGAAATTTTGACCACATATTCTACATATAATGACTCACAAAATGACCTTTTACCCTGTTACAATTGTGATTTTTACTATATTTTTTACACAAAACAGCGAAAACATTTTTTCTCGATTATTTTGGTTTTTATTGATTAAAATGAACAAAATTGGTTGAAAATTAATATCCATAGGTCATTTTGTAGCCACTTTTATAACAAATCTAAAGCACTTGGTTTTTTTTGTTTTTGATAAGCCGTTGTCGAGATATCATGTGGCCGTGGACCTGCCTCCAAATTATGGCGTTCCGTTCAAATACGGATTTTGTATACAAAACTTGGAAAAAATGAATTAAAAAATTTTTTGTTTTATATTTCAAGGTATTATTTCAAGCCCAAAGATCTGACTGAACTAGATGACGTGCTTCGTTGAGATTTTTCCGAAGAGACCGATCTCTAAACTATCAATTGTAGTTTTTATAATGCAGCAAAAGCTGTGACGGATGGAAACCGTGCAAACAAACACAATGCAAACAATAAGTCTACGTTGTCTAGAATTCATTAAAAGAAGACTCAGAGACATCGTGAAACATCCTCGGAAAAACATCGTGTGACAACTAACAACGTCCCCTTTCGGAGATGTGTCTTTTAGGGCAACACCATAATGCTTTTTTGCCCTTCTTTTTCAGCACGATATCTTGCACTTCGCCATACCGAAAGGTATTTCTGCGGCAAACCTGGCGATCGCAAGAATTATGTCACTCATGTATTTTACATGAATGATCTTAAGAAATATGTTACAAATAAGGAGCTACTGGATCTAGCTTTAGTAATTTCCAAGAAAATTAATTGGGAGACTGAGATGGAGTTTAGGTTAGAAAAATAGGCCGAGGTTTATTTACAGCGAGGAAAACTTAATGCCATCCCCGAAGAACCTGATCTCGTCGACAAAAACGATCTACGATACCTTGGCGCTAAAGAAACCTGACAATAACTGGACGTGCCACAGAGGCTCATTTCGGAAGTAACATCTGTATAGCAGACTGTCCGAATGCAGATAACAACAAGCATATTCTGGGTACAGCACGTATAGTTGCAAACGGACGAGACCTTCTACTTAAAATGGTCAGGAAATACGAAGAAGTCACCAAAGGAGGGTTTCGGTATAAGGCAGCGGAGGAAAGTGCTGAAACACTTGGCTTTGACTCCAATATCAGCGGTGAGCATAATGCATAAAAAATTATCTATCTTGGTTACTCCCTCTTGAAGTTCCAGATCAAGAAAGCACAATAGAAAAACTTCCGCGAAAAGCTCCTCGACAAGAGGAGGCACGGTAACTTCCACAGAAACGTGAAGGATCAGTCGATGTCATATGAGCTAAAGTTTTTTATCTTTAAATGGCCCGGATTAAGGTCAGGCACAGAGGGTTTCGTTTTGACGTGTCAAGACTTTAATTTCCACCTTAGCATAACGTGGCCACATTTTTAATCAAAACATTCCCGATGACAGCTGCAGAGCGAGTCGTGCACACCCCGAGAATCAAGGACACATCTCGAGCATAGTTATCCAACTCATGGGGGAACGATGTAAATCCAAAGGCACAATGGGGCGCTAAGAGTGCATTATCATGTAGTTCTTCTTGACTTCAAGAAACAAACCGTGTGAGTTATCGAATTTTCGGCATCAGCCGACAAAAACATCACAGTTAAGCAGAATAAAAAGGAAGAGAGGTATAAAGACCTTATAAGAGTATTGCGACGGTTATATCCGAAATATTCTGTTAAGCTAGTCGTCCTGATCGTCTGTGCTTTTGGAGGTGCCAAGCTTTCAATGGCTGTAACCTAAAAAGCATCCCTCAGAGTCAACGAAATGCTAAGACACTTGCGGGGAGGTCCTTATCGTTATTAAGACTTTTGCCGGATCATCTTACTGAATCTATCGTAGACTGTAACCACTTATCTTATGGTCGTGAGACGTGCTTACAGCCGAAACTTTACAGCGATTTCACCGGAAGCAGGTGCAATTTTGTAGAATGGCGCCCGCTCCCGGTGAAATCCTGCAGTTTTCCGTATTACAAGCTTTTAACCATACATAATATTGTGATATAAAGCCAGTGATCTTTCTATGTAGTTCATGGACATTTTATAAAAAAACATAATTATTGTAAGCAAAGGGCATATAGAAATTGGATGTTTGTGCAATTTCTTTAAGTTGTTGTACATTAAATGGTAATTTTATTTTTAAAAAAATTTTGTTATAAAAAAATTTGCAATGCGCATAGCATAGTATCAAGATTCAAAGCGAACACTTGATCAACTTTAAATAAAGAAGAGAAAGAGTTGCTAGCAGAATTTAAAAGGTCAAGAAGAATGAAAAAAAAATTCTGTTACGATCCCGAAAATAACTTTTAGTTGACCTGATTTACGAATTTGTTCACAGGTATCAAATTTTTCATAAAATTTCAATATAATGCTCCGGAATATAACTGGGAAACCAAATGGAACAAAAAAATACCTCGGACTTTAAAAAATTGCTTTAACTGCATTTGTTTATAGTAGTTTCTTATAACAATGCTAAATATACTTCCATTTATTTAAAAAATACTTGCAAATGAGTTCGAATTACATTGCAGACAAAAATGAATTCATAGATATCCAAGATCAGTACAAAATCTCAGACGGCTCTTTATAAAAATAAAATTATTAATTTATTATAAACTTTAAATTTGTATTTTTGAATTATGCCTTTATCGATTACATATTACGAGGGTGGATTGATAAGTTTCCGGCCTGACCAAGAAAAACAACGTTTTTAAGAATTTTTTTTTTTTATTTCTCAACATAATCTCCTCCAAGGCTGTTAC
>NC_046658.1:33002126-33019047 GCF_010883055.1 Belonocnema kinseyi
AAGCTATCTAAGGATGGTACTATAGAACGCCACCTCAAGGTAGGCCTAGTGGCGCCATCTCTTGGTCAGGCCGGAAACTTATCAATCCACCCTCGTAAAATGACTATGGGCCAGGTGACGTGTTATACATCAATATAACTTAATAACAATTTGAAAAATCTTCTAAAAGTATACCACCTTGATAAAAAGTTTTAGGACTTTATTTTTAAAATCAAAAATACAAGTTTATTCATCATAATCGGTGTTGTCCCCTTCAAAGTACTCCCATCGACTGCAACGCACTTATGCCAGCGCTTGATCCAATCTTCGAAACATTTTTTATAATCTCGGGTGACTTAACACGTTCCGCGGAGCGGTTTCTTGAGTCGATCGAATATGGAAAAGTCGCAGGGAGCCAACTCAGGTGAAATCGGTGGTTGTTACATGGTATTCGTTTCGTTTTTAGTCAAATGCTCACGGATAATGATGGCATTGTACAAAGTCGATGGCATTTTTTTTGGTGAAAAATCTAAACCACACACAAAGATAGATGTACACAATACGGCGTCACTTCAAAAAATGTCAAGCTATCTAGCTCAAAATCTGACAGAACGTCAATGATGCTTCTACCAACACAACAAAAAAAGAAAAATTAAAATCGGCCAAACGACAGCATCACACGGTGATGAGTCCTAAAAAATTTTGATCAAGGTGGTATACCGTATTTTGAATAGTTTGATAAATTATTTTTCAGTTCTCACATTAAATAGCAATTTCGAATGTAGGGACGAAAAACTTGGGGGCAGACTTCGAAGTGATTTTCGAAATCCATCACTAAAAAATATTAAACTGTTTTCTAAAATATTATATTTTTAACTCAATATAAGTTCTATTATATATTAATTTCAAACATTAGAAAATTTATTCAATATAATTTAGCGATGTTTCATTCTGAATCTGTAGTTTAGGACAGGTGAGTGACAAGGCATTTTGCATACTTTTTCGTTCATATCGATGGGTTCTACGAATATTGGATAGGGAGCGATTTCGCCAAAGCATTCTATTCCCAAAGCACAATTTGTTCAAAATCTGCTATTTATAGAGAGCAAGACTTGGGCGCGTGTTACATAGTTGAGAAGAGAGGCACGAGTACATCAGAAACGGACGAATGTCGGTAATATACGCAGGGTGTTTCATGAATTTCAACTATAGATGAAGCAGCAGAGGAGTTAAATGAAAAAGTTCAAAAGGTTGATTCGAAAAAAGTGTGCATACTGATTATAAAAATGGTATCGCTATAAACAATTACGCGAATTAAATTAAATACTAATGAATTTCATGTCATTGTTTTTACGGTAGATAATAAACAGGTAAATCAAATTAAGTGTCAAAGAGAATGCACATATTTGTATGGAACTATAGATTACACAGTGGTAAATGATTATTTCTTGTTATGAATATAAAATTTAAACATTCAAAGGTTACGTTCTCGGTTTTTTTATAGGAAATTGTTATTTTTATGAATAAGGCATTAAGTATCCAAGAAATCTCACGAGTTTGAACAAATAAAGGTCACTTTTTGTTTTATCATCAAAAATGGGTATTTGAAAAAAAAAATTATGACCTATGGAAGTAATCTTACAAGTTTACAAATTTAAGGGTTATGTTAGCACTTTTTCTAGGAAATTGGCACTTTAAAGAAAAAAATCATTACGTATAAAAAGGCTTACAAAATTAAATATTTGAAGGCTATTTTGTTCTTTCACGACCAAAAATGTTGTATTTTTGAGATAAAATCATAACTGTTAGGAATGTGTGAAATTACGAAAATGCGAGAATATTTAAATGTAGTTATTCGCGATTAGAATGAGTAAGTAGAGTGTGTATATATTTGGCCGAACGTTTTCAATGACGATCTAGTGTACGCACCAACGAGCACTGGGTAGGTCATGATGAACTCATGAACCTAACTACCAAACATTTTTCTGTTAACCAAGATCTCACATAAGTGAAACTTTGTGAAAAGTGAAACTCGTCGATCATGACAATAAAATTGGCTCTAATTTTCCTGCAGCCAAATCAGTCCTCGAAAATAATGTTTATGTGGATGACGTTCTTTTTGGCGCTGATGAAATGGATGCAGCTCAAAAATTAAGAATACAAGTCCTTCACCTTTTCGAAAAGGGTTGTTTTCATCTAAGAAAATAGGCAAGTAGTAATGAATTATTATTTTCAGATTGTCCCTCAGGCACTCAAGAGAGTGCGTTTGATTTTCTAATCGATAAGGATATTAAACTAAAAGTTTTGGGTTTGTAATGGGATCCCGCATCCGATGTTTTTCGATTTAGGGTTGAGCCCCGACCTATGGATTTTCCGACGAAACGTTTAATTCTCTCAGTTATCGCAAAGCTGTATGATACAGTGGGTTGGTTATCTCCAGTTGTAATAGTCACTAAGCGTTTGATGCAGCAGCTGTGGCTTCAAAAGCTGCAGTGGGGTGAGTCTTTAACCGCTGATTTGGAAGATTATTAGTCCAAATATTATAAGGGCCTTACCCAACTTCAAGCAATCCAAATACCGCGAAGGATCGGACAAAGTACTGACAATCTCGGTTGCGAGCTGCAAGCTTTTCTGACGCTACGAGCAGAGCTTATGCTGCAGTCGTATATCTTCGTATTATTCAGAAGGATGGAAAAGTACGAGTAACTTTACTGACTGCTAAAACGAGAGTGGCTCCTATCCTATCTGTAACCATACCTAGACTTGAATTGTGTGGACCTCAATTATTAGCTAAGATTCTACTTTTGCTAATTTCAACTGTGGGGTTTGAAAGTATCTCACTTTACTGTCACACAGATGCCTCTGTAGTGTTAGCTTGGCCACCCAAGCATCCATCGACTTGGCGTACAATTGTATCTAATCGAGTGGCTCATATTCATGAGCTTGTTCCAACCGCTAAGTGGAGATATGTTCCCACTTAGGACAATTCCGCTGATTGCGCTTCCAGGAGTCTCTTCCTAGAAGAGTTAAAGGATCATCCCTTATGGTAGCATGGTCCACAGTGGCTGGCCAAACATTCTGACAGTTGGTCAGAATCAAGGCCCGTTTTTTCTCAAGATATGGAGCTTGAGTGGAGTGAGAAAGTTACTCATCATACTATGAAGCAAGCTAAGCAACCCTTCGACCTAGCTGACAGGTTTTCGTCTTGGCCAAAATTGTTGAGTATGACCGCCTATTATTGTCGATTCTTTACAGCTTTCATGATTAAGGTGGGTAAGTTCCCGAAGTCTACGTTCCAACATGAGACATTGGCTCTCTCGTCAGATGAGATTCAGCAAGCTTCCTTGTATTGGATCCGTCGAATTCAAAAGAAGACCTTCGAACCTGAGTTGTGCGCACTTCAACATGACAAACAGATAAAACAGAGCTCGTCTTTAAAAACGTTATACCCATTTTTAGATGCATCTAGAGTACTATGCTTGGGGGGACGTTTAAATAATGCCCCAATCAGTTACGATGAAAAGCATCCTATTATCTTACCGCGTCATCGAATAAGTGAGCTTATTGCTCATCAAGCACACGTTAGATAATTGCGTCGTGGTACGCAACTTACTTTACGCACGTTACGCCAGGGATTTTAGGTATTAGGAGCTCGCACGCTTGAGAAAAGATTGATTTATGTCTGTATTTCATGCGTGCGTCAGCGAGCTACTCTTTCACCAAAGCTGATGTTTAGTCTTCCGAATTTTCGGACCGCTCCAAGTCATCCCTTTACACATACTATAGTTGACCATGCGGGTCCTTTCAACGTACACGTATCACCGTTGGGTGGGCAGAAGAGTTACAAGGGTTACGTAGCCTTATTCTTTTGCCGCGTGATTCGAGCCATACATTTGTAACTTTTTTCAAATTACTCCTGTGAAGCTTTTCTTCTTTTTTTTTCTTCTTTTCTTTTACAAATCATCGTGTATTACCAGCACACATGTACAGTGATAATGGTACCAAATTTCAGGGAGCTGAAAGAGAATTGCGTAATTGCCTTTTAAATCTACGTAAAGATTTAAACTTACAGAATCAACTCGTCAGTCAACGAAGTACTTGGCATTTCATTCCGCCTTCTGCACCTTATTTCGGGGGAATATGGGAGTCTGGAGAGAAGAGCTTCAAGCATCACTTTCGCAAAATAGTGGGCTCTAGAACTCTTTCTTTTAAAGAGTTTTATACCACTCTTACGCGAATTGACGCAGCTCTAAATCGGTCGTATTTTACAGCGTCGATATAAGAGGACTCGTGAACAATCTAACCTTAAGATTGGTGACTTAGTATTGATGCGCAATGATGGTCTCCCTCCAACTAAATGCTCGCTTGGTCGTGTAATTAAATGCTATCCAGGTAAAGAAGGTTTTGTTCGATCTGTTTGTATTAGGATGGCTACTTCAGAATTCGGCCGACCGATTATTAAACTCCGCTGATTGCTTCTTTCATTTAAAGCCTCTACTGAATTGTTTAATTTCAATCAAACTTAAAAACTAGAGTAGCATGTTGTCTGTCTTACCATTGCACTTGCTTCACACTCAGGGTTAATTCTACACTATAGTTGTAATTATACCAATTTATTTAGTATTAAAAGAATTTTCTATTGTTATTCGCATTCAAAATTATTTTTCATGTCGGGCGGCGAAACTGAATTTCAGCCCCAACTTAAGGTCAATTTTATGCTTATTTATGCTTACTTCAAGACTAATTTTCATGGTCGTCGGCAGCTTAATCAACAATAAGTGTTAATGTTTCATACAATGATGTGCCAACTTCGCCTATGAAATTTTTCTTGTTTATTCTCGTGTTTGGAATGTGTGCAATTACGAAAATGCGAGAATATTTGAATGTAGTTTTTCACGATTAGAATTAGTAAGTAGAGTGTGTATATATTTGGCCGACCATTTTCAATGACGAGTCAGTGTACAAACCAACGAGCACCGCGTAGTTCATGATGAACTCATGAACCTAAGTGCAAAATATTTCTCTGTTAACCAAGATCTAACGTAAGTGAAACTTTGTGAAAAGTGAAACTCGTCGATCATAACAATAAAATTAATTTTTATATCTTATTCCCAAATTAAAGCTATTTTTCCTTAGAGTTGTTTCCCTCTTGAATCCGTTAATCCAAACATTTTAATTGAATGAAATGTATAGACGATTGATAACTACTACATTATTTATTATACAATTACTTATGGAAGAAAAGGTACAAATTGGAATTTTCAAAGGTTATGCTAGAGGTTTTTTTATCAGGACATTGTTATTTTTATGAAAAAATCAATAAGTACAAAAGGAAGCTCAAAAGTTTGTACAATTAACAGTGACTTCTGGTTTTATCATCAGAAATGGATATTTTAGAGAGAAAATCATTACTTTTAATAGAAAAGTTACAAATTTGAACATTTAAGGGTTATGTTAGCGGTTTTTCACAGGAAATTGGTATATCAAATAAAAGAATAATTACGTGCAAAAGAAAACTTACAAAATTGAATATTTGAAGGTAAGTTTGCTGTTTAATCGCCAAAAAATTGGTATTTTTGTGGAAAAATCATTAGGTATGGAAGAAAAGTTACAAGTTTAAACATATTTGAGGATTGTGTAGGCAGTTCTCATAGGAAATCGATATGTTTATAAAAAAATAATTACGTTTGAACGAATGCATACAACTTAAAATAATTTTCCGTTTCTTCCCGTAGAAAATTGGTATTTCATGTGAAAACCATTACGCTTTATATACAACTTACAAGCATTAAATATTTTAAGGTTTTTTAAAGTTGTTTTTTAACCACAGATTAGTACTTTTAATTTGGAGTTATTAAGATTTGAAAAAAAAAAATTATTTTAAACAGATCAAGGTTATATTAAGGGTTTCTCATAGGAAATTGTTATTTAGAAAAAAAGACTCTTTACGTGTATGAATGGGTAAAATGGGTAAATATTGACAAAAATTAATTTACTTCAGAAATTGTTTTGTTATATGAAGTCGGAACTTTCTCAATTGAATTTTCAACAAATTTTTAAAGTATAATTTTCGTTCGAAGAACTGTTTGCAGCTTACTTCTGGCCATGCATAACAATTAATTTTTCAATTAATAAGTAGTTTATGCAGTGTACAAGCCAGAAAAAAATGAACATCATTCAATCTGTGGTTAAAATAAAAAAACTTAAAATATTTAATGTTCGTAAGTTTTCTATAAAGTGTAATTATTTTTTCATAAAATACAAATTTTTTACGGGAAAACCCTTTCAAATAACCGTAAAAAATTTTAAGTTGTATGTATTCTTTCAAACGTAATTATTCTTTTCCTGAAAATACCCATTGCCTCTGGAAAAACCGATAACGCAACCTCTGAATGTTCAAATTTCTTATTCATAACAAAAAAGAATCATTTACCACTGAAAATGATTACATGAAATTAATTATTATTTAAATAAATTTGCGAAATTCGTGGTAGCAATACCACTTTCATAATCAATATGCACACATCTGCCGTATTAACATTTTGAATTTTACATTTAACTCCTCTACTGCACAAGCTATAGTGGAAATTCATGAAAACTCGCACATATATTACCATACATTCGTCCGCTTCTGATGTACTCGTGCCTCTCTTCTCAACTATGAAACACGCGCCCAAGTCTTTCTCTCTGAAAACAGCAGAGTTTGGACAAAACGTGCTTTGGATAAACAATGCTTTAACGAAATCTCTCCCTACCCTTTTAGCAATTCTACGTTTTTACTAAATTTCATACAAAATAAAGTAAGCCTAATTCTTAACGGTATTGAAACAAACCAATCGATAATTTCTAAACGAAGTCTCAAAAGATTTAAAAAAATGGAAAAACAGTTGAACCTAAAGTGGCAAGTTTTTTTAAAACTACTCTTAAGATTGTTTAAGATTCCATTTTTTAAATTCCCGTAAGCAAAAAGTATATTCAAAAATCTGCTGAAACTAAATGGAACATTCAACCATAGTTCGTCGAATAGGATGTTAGGTTCTGCTTAACACAGAGTTTGCACAATGGCTCAATGAGAATAAAACTTAAATATGAAGGTTGATTATGGCAATTTCGTAGGGATATTTTATGTCAACCGGATGTCCCGAGTCGTCAAATTTTTGAAAAGAGAAAGAGAGGGATTCTAATTGTTCGAGAAAAAATAGTTTTTACAATATTCAAATAATCCGAGCGGTTCAAACCTCGGTTAACCATTCTCCAATTTTGTAAAGATTTTCAATCAGTATCCGATTTCTGTTTTACTTTTTAAGAATCTAAACTAATCAAGCGTTTATCAAAAATCCGAAAAATGTAGAAGTAAATTTTGTTGGAATTCTCTAAAAGAATCTTTAAATCAAACAGCTTAGCAAAAAGTGGAACAAAAAATATCGCACTGAGAAAACAAATGAATTTTTAATTTCTTGTAAGTTAAACCATGAGATCTAGCGATCTGTAAGATATTAAAAATAAATATCTCAACATGAACATCTACTGATAGCTATCCCTAATGATAAGGTCCATAACGTTTATTCTCGAATAAGCTCAACCTAAAGGGCTGGAATTCCTAATTTTGTTCTATTTGTATTTCTCTTATGCATTAGATCTTTTTTTAATATCGTAAAGTAAAAAATTTCTCCACCCTTCTTTCATAAAAATAATTTTTTTCTTTTTGTGGTTTATACCTATATTTAAACCCAATTGAATATACTCCACGTCCAATTTTTGTTTTGTTTTAAAAATATGTTAAGACTATTTTTTAACCAAAGCAAAAAGACTTGATCTTTTAACACATCATTTTCGTGACTTTTTCTCCAAAAAAAGCCAAAAAAAAGGCTTCTGATTACTCATATCTTGGGTAGGTTTTCAAAATATGGGCAAGTTGTTGTTTAAACCATTTTTTAAAAACAATTTCATTATCTAGAGAAAAAAAAATTTATAAAATCCGTTTAGACTCTTCCTTTATTAATAAACAATCGTCAAGGTCAACCCTTGACATTAATCCTTGACAAAAAACGATAAACAATGTATTTTTTATAAACAAACTCTCCCCTAAAAGCCACAATTTTCAAGTTATTAGTCATCACCTTTTTTATATCCTTAATTTTACTGTAAAGAATGTAATTATATTGGTAGCATTTTTTATATCTGACCCTTATTTTTTATAACTATTGTTATTAATAAAAACGCTCAATTAAGAAAATCGATTTTTTCTTATTTTTTGTATTAATCCATGACACAAAATAAGACTTCTCACTCTCGATTTTATGAAGTGAGCTTTTTAGTTAATAACAATAGTTATAAACAATAAAGATCCGATATCGAAAATGCTACCCAAGATACTTTCTTTACTATTTATGGTTCAATTAAGGATATGAGAAAAGTTAATCACTAATAACTTAAAAATTGTGGCTTTTAGGGGAGGGTGTGTTTATAAAAAATAGATTGTTTATAAGACGATAAATAAATAATGGCTCGCTGTACGAAAAAATATCACGAAAGTGAAAAGTTTTATTTGGTGACATAGATTATTTAAAAAATGAAGAAAAAATCGATTTTTGTAATTGATCGTTTTTGTTAATAACAATAGTTATTAAGAATGAGGGTCAGATATCAAAAATGCTACCTAAGATAATTACATTCTTTATCGTAAAATTGAAGATATGAAAAAAGTTTATCGCTAAAACTGGAAAACTGTGGCTTTATAAATAAATAATGTCTCACCGTAAAGAAAAATATTACTAGAGTGAAAAGTTTTATTTAGTATTATGGATTAATACAAAAGTTGAGGAAAAATTGATTTTCTCAATTGAGCGTTTTTGTTAATAACAATAGTTATAAGAAATAAGGGGTAGATATCGAAAGTGCTATCCACGATAATTTTATTACACTTTTTATGGTAAAATTAAAGGTATAAAAAAGGTTATCGCTTATAACTTGAAATTTGTGGCTTTAAGAAGAGGGTGTTTTTATAGAAAATAGATTGTTTCTGAGGCCAAAAATAAATAGTGGCTCGTCGAACGAAAAAATATCACGAAAGTAAAAAGTTTTATTTGCTGCCATAAATTAATTCAAAAATTAAAAAAAAATAGATTTTCTTAAATAAGCGTTTTTCTTAATAACAATAGTTATAAATAATAAGAATCAGATATAAAAAATGCCGAAGATAATTACATTCTTTATGGTAAAATTGAGGATATAAAAAAGGTTATCGCTAATAACTTGAAAATGGTGGCTTTTAGGGGAGGGTGTGTTTATAAAAAATACATTGTTTATAAGGCCATAAATAAATAATGGCCCCTCGTACGAGAAAATATCAAGAAAGTGAAAAGTTTTTTCATGTGTCAAGAATTAATGAAAAAAAATTGAATGCAGTTATGGTAATTGGTCATTATTTGTATCAATTGTTATAAACAATTTAGCAAAAGAAATTATGAACAACAAATTATGTTAATAATGCTAGATTAAGCTTTTGCAACAATTTGAAGCAACATTATGACACTGGTTGATCTGTATGATTGTTTATTAATAAATGAAGAGTCGAAACGGTTTCATCTTCAAAATAACAACTTTTTAACAACAATTTAAGAAGAGAAGTTTTTATTGGATCGGAAGATCTCTTTTTTCTTTAAAGAGATCTGTCCTTGAAATAGACAGTGTACAAGTTAAAATTTTTTCTGAATTATTATTATTTTATTATTTTTTGACCTTTTAAAAAAGAGTAATCTCGGGGACCTATAAGTGCATATAGAAGTGTTAGTGGAGACTGGATTACATAGAATCTTTTCATAATGGCTGAAAGACAACGTCATATATATTTTTTCGACAAAAGTTTAAAAGTAAAATGGGAAATGGAATGAGAGTTTGAACGAAAGCAAAAAGGATACAAAGAGAGAGATGTTGGAGAGGGAGATAGAGTATCTTCTGGGGTCGGCGGCCTGCGCGCCGCGAACGATAAGGTGTCAAGGGGGGGGGGGCGAAGAGGGGTTATAGGGAAGTTTGAGGCAGCCAGAGATGGATAAGGGGCCGCCCGGCAAAGTGGGGCTTAGGAGGGCGTCTGCGTCTACGACCTTCGTAGGGTACGCTCCAAGGTCGTTCCCTTTCCAGCGACGTAACGACGGCGCCCCTGCTCTACCCACACAACATCCTACTACTTACGCACCACGTTCCGTGTACGCACACTTGTGGAACTCTGCTAGCTGAGTGCTCGAGGAAGGGATCAATGCCGGGGTCAACATCACGACAAAGAAATTATTGTATTTCGTTGTCGCCGGAATCACCAGAGAGGTCGACAGCCCCAGTTCTCACGAGCAACGATGGTCTTCTTTTCAGAGAGCGCTGAGCAGTATTTTACAAAAAATCACGGGTAAAAAAATTTGGTACAGGATTGATCTTGGAAAACATCTCGAAAATCACATGGGACTCTCAAATAGCATAGCAAAAGTATGGCGAATGAGACGATCCCATACTTCATGTATATTTGAATGAAATCTAGTGGATATAAAGCTTAAATATAGCTAAAGTATAACGATGTATGGTTGAAGTATAAGGAATATATTGCTAAAGTATATCTTAGAAGTAGAGTTGCAGTATAACTGAAGTAGAGACAAAGTTTAGCTGATGTTTAGTCAAAGTATGACTGAAGTAGCCCAAGTATGTAGATTATGTCATTATTTTCACGATTTCATAGAATATTGTTTGTAACTTCTAAAATAATTAAAATATTAATTGTATCAAACATTTTTGAATTTTATATTATTGCGAAACTTAACATTAAACATTTTACCTGAGACTATATATATAATAACTAAATATAAATAATCCTATAAACTGTCCATTGTATATCTATTGTATATTGCATATCCTCACAAAAAATATTCAAAACATATGTGACTCACGAAATGTTTTGGATAGCGAACTTTTTAAATTTTTTGACGAGCTGTCATTTATGATACATTATGTTTTATCCCGTTGCTTGGATATCTTGAAGAACAAACTAGTGCAATTCGATGTCAAATACTTTCACCATACTCAAGTATAGATGAATTAAACTTAGAAAAATTTTTGACCATATTTCCAACCAAAATGAAACAAATTTAAAGCATTTTGAAAATTTGAAAACTTTTTTTCTTCAAATTTCAGAAATTTTTTTCAAGGTTGTTTAAAGATGAGCACAAGACTTGAAAAACTATCTCTCATGAAATTCCAAATTTAGATGAAAATTAAAAATGTTATATGCTTCTAAAAATTTTTGAAAATGTTAAAAAAAATAGAACAAAATATTTGTCTGATAGATTAGGAGATTTCATTTAAAGTTTCACTAGATATCAAATACACATATCAAATACATATAATGGATATCAAATCTACAATTTAGAAACTATCTCAGTTTAATCGTTCGATTTCACCAAAATTGCAAAATTTAAAGCTTTTCTCAAATTAAAGAAAATGTTTATGAGTTCTAGAAATTGTTATCAAATTCTCTGGTACATGACAAAAAGAATTGCAAATTATCCTGATAATATTTTTAATTTTAATCAAAATTAAAAAAGGTATATGCTTTTTAACCGTGTGCAAAATTTGTAAAAATTGAATTTTTTTTATAGATTAAGAAACTAATTTTTCGAAAGAAATTTTTCAATCAGACTGAAATTGAAAATGTTCTAGATTAATTAATCAAAGTAGAGTTGTCTTAGAACTGAAATTTGAATAAAGGGTATTAACGCCTACGGCTTAATTCCTTTATTCGGTAAATTGAAAGAAAAAACAATTGTGTTTTTTAATTAACATTATATTGAAAAACATACCTACTTCTTGCATAATGTTCAGTTTCGTCTATACCGTTTTATTTTTAAAAGAGAACTAACTCTGTAACCTAAATATCAAGCGCGAAGCGCGAGAGTCGCAATGAGAACGTAATCGTCCAAGCCGGAGGTGCTTTGAGAACCTTCTTTATAAACAATTGAAAAAAAATTCAGTGCAATTTATGTCTGTAATTCCTCAGAAGTTTAAATTACAGTTTTCGATTGATATTGACAATCGTCAAAATTGGGTAAATCGAGTTAAAACTCAACATTTATCTTCACAGTCAGTCATATAATACGACTTAGATCTTATTTTTCAAGTATAAACCCTATAACTTAGTTTTGCAGGTTCCCTAAAAATACCATTAGGGAAAATTGGGGGGTTTCGAGTTTCTAACGCTAATTATAATTTCTTTGGCGGATTTTTTTATTACAAATTGCTTAGAATACATAATATATTACTGATATTAAGATGTTCATATAAATTGTTTAATCAAATTAGTGTTGTTTATGGCTATCGTCTCCTGCAGTAATTCTAGATAGTTGCTGTTTCTTTTAAAATTTTCAACTTTTTATCCACTTTCAACCTAGTGTGGTAATAATGCATGCAAGATAATAAGTATAATTATTGAAACAACTGATTATTGTCAATAACTATATTCTCTTAGCGCAATGCTAGACAATTGCGCTTCTTCTCAAGTCTCTAGTTTAGTTTTGACTCTTTAGATATGAACAAATAATAAATAAATCAAAACAAGAAACATTTTTCAAAGAGTATTTTATTGTTTCAAAGTGCGTTATTGTCACTCTTTTGTTAATGTTCAAAAAATATTAATTTAAACAAAAAGGCTATCTAACAGCAGACTAATCATCGAAAAATTAAATAATTAAGGGTAGGTCGGAGAAGCAGATCGATAAATGACTTGTAAATTTTGGTTTGAATTTTAACAGGAAGTTTATTGTTAAGCGTAAAATAAAAATTTGGAATTGTACGTATTATACTATCACCACCCCCCTAATTTCGTCGGAAAAATCAGTTTTCATCAATGATGATATACATAAATAAAGCTCTAGTAAGAAAGCAATTAAAATCAGATATCAATTTTACGAATATCTGTTTTATTTCAGAGAAGCATGTTCACAAAAAGTAAGAGATTGTTTAAAATATGACTCTTTTGAATGTTTATTCATTACTTGTTTATAACTAAAAAGCCAAATCAAATCTAAGAATTTCAGAAAAACGCTACTTTCTAGCATTTAGATAGGAGAACATAGTTATAAACAATAATAATTTGTTTAAACAATTACGTTTACTTAATTTCATTAAGTATTATCTGTCTTCTTCTATGCATTACATCAAATTGTATTAAAAAATCTGCCGAAGAAATTATGATTAGTGCGAAAAACCCAATATTTCACATCTGGTATTTTTTTGGGACCCTATAAAACTGATGTATGGGAGTGATAGTTAAAAACAAAGTTTTGATTCATATTCTATGGTTAATTGTGAAGATAAATTTTTAGTTTCAATTCAATTCACCTAATATTTTTTTTCAAACAAAAAAACGCATTTATTTCTTTGTGGATTTGAACAAAGGACTTCACAACAAATGTACGGGAAAATGGATTTCGGTGGATTTGGCTTAATCTCGATAAATATAAACATTATAAGGGCCTGATAAAAGATCCCGAAAAAAATTAAGAATAGTGGACCTGTCAATTATTAATATATATTGACGAAAACTTTGTTCTTTATGTATACTTGTGCACAGAATTGGTTTGATTTTTCAATTGCATTCTTCAAACTTTTGACTTATTATAAACATGTATGTCATTTACCTCAAAAACTATCGCTAGGTATTCCCTTGCAGCTTTTACAGTAGCACTTTCTAGCTCGATAACAGGATGATATCTGCTAAGCATGACACCACCAATACCGAAGAGATCCCCGAGATTGCCGAAGTGATCAATCGAAATCGTTTCGTCAAAGAACTTAAAAATATATTTTAAGTGGCCACTTCTAGATTCAGCAATCCATCTCGATTTATTTATAAGTAGTGCTTCCTTTTCTTTTTCTGTTGACAATTGATGCTAACCTGATTGGAAAAAACAGCGCAGTTTTAGATTCAGTACCCAATCCCTCTAACAGCAGTTGGGCATCTCGATATCCCATGTCCCCTATAAAAATATCTCCAATGTCGAAAAATGCTTTCATGTACTCCACATGCCTTTCAAATTCATTGATAAGCATTTTTACATCATTGTTTCGTGAGTCCAAAAAATAGGGTCCTTGCGTATTACGTGTATACCCGCCTGGAGCTAGAATAAGAGCAAGTTTCACCAAGTGACGTCCCCTATTCTTAAAGAAGGCTTTTCGCAGTACACAAAAGTTGCTGCTTTTCTGCGTATAAGTGCCACCTATGATAGCAATCGTTTTGGTAATTTCTGATTGATTGTAGAGTTCAGTGGCAAATGCTGTCACATGTCTTTTTACGTATTCCTCTCTGGTTATCATCGTTAATCTAATGTTGCTATACACAAATCGCTGCATTAAAACCTCGCTTATCGTAGCAATGGTCATGCATGTAGCTTGCCGAATGGAATGGTGGAAAGTTATATTAAGAAATTTATCAGAGAGTCCCTAAAGCATTTTGCAAAGAAGCTGTTCCTTCGTTGCAGCAAACATATCTTTAAATTCTTCATCACTAAAGCTTTCCTCATCACCAGAATATAGCGGAGAAAGAGCCTTGTTAAGAATTTTATGCAAAACCAAAAGCATCTGCTGTCCGGGTATCCTATGCTTTTAATTTAGGAAGCAAAGGCGTTAAGATAAAGCGGCTTTCATCTAAATGATTTAACCAGGCTCTTGTCTCATCCGGGAGTAAGATATCCGTAGCAATATAGACATTCATTATACACTCCACTGAAAGCCTAGGTACATTAACATTGCTGTCAGCATTACAGAACATACACGTTTTCCTACCTGCTTGACTAAGAATATTAAGTCTTAAACAAACTGGATTTCGTTGAAGCACCTTTATTTTGTTACTAACTGATTCGAACCATCTGTCTTGTTTGATAGGCTCTTTTGTATACATAACAGTCAATTCGAACTCTGAAAGTTATTTTTAAAGCTTTTAACTGTCAAGAGAAAAGAGGTGTCTGAAACCACAAAAATGCTTTGAAGCATCAAATGGAAAAAAAGAAACAGCAAAATAAAACAAAAAAACTTTCAAAAATAAATGGACGAAGGGCAGAATGAATACAGAACAATAAATCAGACTTTAAGTGTAATTTAAATAATGAATAGAGAAAAGAACTATCAAAAATAAAATTCTGTAGATTATGAAAAATATTATAATGTCATCTTAAGATTTTTCACAAAGGAAATGGCTGACATACAGCCCTCGATGATAACAACAAGTGAAATTCTGCTTTGTAGACGATCGTCAAAGTTTAAATTATTTGTACTAATTCCGTGGGAGTGAATGAATGATTGATCTAAAATTAATAATTAATAATAATTATAAATAAATAAAAATCGTTACTTAAATAAACTACAACACCAGGTTCCTCTTTTTGCCAAGTGAGCTTGAAATTCGCTCTAGATCTTCATAATAAGTCAAAAGTTTAAAGAATACAATTTAAAATCCAATTAATTCTTTTGACCATCTTATTTCATTTTGAATAAGGCACGAAACACCTTTTTATGAGGGAAAAGTGTACGTTTTCTGTCTCATACTTCTTTTTATAATTCCAACTGTTTGAAACTATACATAAACAACAAAGTTCCAATCAATCTTTATTGACAATTGATATGGTAGTATTTTTTATTTGACTGTTTGTTAGCTACGGAGCACCCTTTTTTAAAGGTGGATACTTCCTAAGCCTGAGTCTATTTATAATACCTATTTTTTGAAATATTATGTAAGAAAATAATTTCTTATCAATGACTATCAACCATTTAGATTGTAATCATGTTTACTAGATTAGACACAAGCCACACATAAATTGTTGAGAATTAAAACCCATACGTAATATTTCTAATAATAGTTCGAACGAATTCCTGTTTTCTAATTGTTAATAAAAATTGCTAGGTCACTATTCTTTTATGGTTTCTCGAAAACATAAGGGGCAGTCTCCCACAAGATTGAAGTTTTGTAGTCACATCATTCTCTTAATAACCTTTATTTAAAGAAACTTGACAGAAATTTCTATTTTGCAATTAATAAAATTTTAAAGTAATTATTTTTTATTGTTTTCCAGAACCATAAGGATCGCTTTCCGCAAAATTAATTATTTTCTACCCCCTTTGCTCTTTGATTCATTTGCATTTCGAGAAAGAAAGTTTTCGATTACCCTTACCCCTACACCATTTCTGCCCTCAAAGCAGTCAGTGTTTCAAGGTAAAATTTCAGCCATAACCACGTCTCACAACCGTGAGATAGGTGGTTACAGTTTGTAAAGGAATCAATACGACGATCCAGCAAAAGCCACGTGGACCCTAAGAACAAGGAGCGACCCAAGGACAATCGCCTTCTGCATTTTTCCCGCAAGTGTTCTAGCATATTGTTGACACGCAGGGATGCTTTTTAGGCTATTAGCAAGTGAAAGCTTGGCACCTCCAAGATCGCCGATGATAAAGACGATCAGTTTAACAGAATATTCCGGGTACAATCGTTGCAACTCCCTTATAAGGTCTCGATAACTCTCTTTCTTTTCATTTTCCTTGGCTATGATGTTTTTGTCAGCTGGTGCCGAAAATTCGATAACGAACATGGTTCGCTTCTTGAAGTCAAGAATAACCATGTCAGGCCTCGAGTGAGCAACAGAAACAATTGTCGAGAATATAAAGTTCCAGTATATACGGCACGACCCATTCTCGACAATTGGTTCAATTTCCCTAGGAGCATTTAGAGGAGCGATATTAAGGTAAATGCCGTAGGATTGACAGAGATGGTAATAAAGTACTCTTAATGCCGCATTGTGCCTTTGAATGTAGCTCGTTCCCGCGTGTGTTGGACAACTAGATTGTATGTGAGCTAAATGCTCGGGGTGTGCATGGCACGCCCTGCAGCTATCATCGGGAATGTCTTGGCTCAAAA
>NC_046658.1:33019147-33033066 GCF_010883055.1 Belonocnema kinseyi
TCAAGACTCAATATTCCGCGACGCCCTTGACGGCGTGAGATGTACAGTCGCGGAACGGAAGACTTAAGATGCATGCTTTTGTTCATGTGCATAACTTTTCTTGTCCCGATATCAAGAGATCGGAGCTATATATGTATATATATATATGCGCTCAGTTTTCGGTTGGTTAGACTAGCGCGCCATGTATGTCACTCTAAGATTAACCCGATGTGATATTGAATTAATCGGGGCACTGTTTTTAAAATTTTAGCAGTGAAGTTTTATTGACTTGAAATCTGGAGTTCTTAGCGTTGGGCAGTTTTGGAATTCGCACGACATATATAATTATCAAACTCATATTTGGTACTGATCTCGCTTTGAAACCGTGTCTCCCCTTCCAGTATATGTGGACCGAAAGCCATTTTCTCATACATTTGGTGCTCGGTCCTTTGCAGTTTCATGCAAATCAGCGCGTTCGACCCTCAGGTATTTGCTTTCCTAGACGATATCATCGCAGTTATCATTTAGGATTTGATGTTGACGATTGTTATCAATTACCCGGTTCCAAATACTTTGAAAAAGTTCAGGCTATTTCTGACAATGGTTTCGTGGCATCGGAGGTTTATAAAGGACTTTGCTACTATAGCTGAACCACTATATAAAACTACTAAAAAAAAGTCATAGGTTCGTATGAGGCGAAGAGCATTAGGGACCGTTTTAACACAGCTTATTTAAATGGCGCAGACCGAGTGGTCGCTTATGCCAGTCGAACAGTGGCTACCGCTGAAAGGAATTTCAAGGTCAACGAGCAAGAGTATCTGTTAGTAATCTGGGTAGTTAAAGAGTACCCCCCCCCCCCATATTTCGAGCGTTATACTTTTAAAGTAATTACAGAACACAGTAGTCTCCGTTGTTCGTACAACTTAAAAGATCCAAGATGGGCAAGTGAATTACTAGGAAATCAGATTACCGTCAAGCATTGGAAGGGTGCCTTACATTACGCGCCTGATGCTCTATTTGGATGTATAAGACCGATGTATAAGCCATCAATATTGTAGCTAAGACATACAGTCCCTGGTATTTGAGGCCGGTCAAGAATGTCTAAGAAATATCAAAGGATTTTCCAGACTGGGAAATAGGTGGTGGCCATTATTACTGACATCCCTTAAACACTTTTGTCGGTCGACTTTTACCAGACCTCGAGGCCTGAAAAATAGTTTTTCTCAAAAGAAACATCGAAATTGGGGGCTTTCCTAGCAAAGCTTTGCGAAAATCCCTTTATGCAGGTGAGCGTGTACGAAACTACTTTATAAACCCTAGAGTTTTCAAAACTCTTCTTACAAAAACCCTAGTGCTTCTTCTGTCGCGAATTACGACCTGACCCTACCATACAAACTTCTTAAGTGTTGCAACGCAAACTTCACGTCTCTCAAATATTCGTCCACATTTGTGGCATTATCAGAACTGCTAGGTTCGCGAAAATAAACGAAAAAAGTTCTAAAATGCAGAGTTCCATATCTTCCAAAATTGTCAAAAATGTTGAAACATACAAAGCTTTGAAATTCTAATGACATGCACAAAAATCATTCAACTTAAAATTTTAAATACATTTGCAAAATTTGTTTACCTGTTGAATATTTTTGATTTTCCAAATTTGTAGCTTTCGTAATTTTTTTACTTTTTGATAAATACAAAATTACGTTTTATGTCCCTGGATCCCCCGTAACCCGACCTACGTTATTTCTTTTATGTTCTTTTTATGAAAAATAGTATACGCGGCTCAGGGCTGAAACCTCGCCAACGCCAACTCGCATGCTGGCTGTACTCGAGGGATACGCCTACTCGTGCAGCCAACTTCATGCTTGTCTGCATGCGTTTGGTTTCGCCTTTTGCCACGTAATGTTATAATTCCTACAGGGCTGAGAAGAAAAGTTTTGCAGGGGCACATGATGCAGCTACTTCTGGTTAACTCGGTGTGCAAAAGACGCATGTCCGTATGGATCGCTCATATTATTAGCTGTGGATGTTCAGGGATGCAGCTGCTTATGTTTTATCCTTTTCCACTTGTCAAAATAGCAATTTCGAGCATTCCTCGACATATTTGCGTACCGTTAACAAAAGCTAATGATGTCAATGCACTGGAGGCTTTCAAAGATTTTGTAGTTTTTAGGTGGAAAACCTCTAAATTCTTGCCCACTACTCCACTGTATCATGCGCAAGCATATCTTGTGGAACAGTCAACTAGAGTGGGGAAAACCATAATAGCATTTTTTGTTAAAAGCGACCATCGACATTGAGATTAACATATTTTGTATTCACGAGAATACGTTATAAAGTAGGGGACATCGTTTGACGAAAAACGCACCTTATATTGTCTGCAACAGACTTCATTACAAAAATATTGGGTCCAAAGTAAAATGGTCCGCTTGAGGTTATAGGTTCGACAGGGAATAAAGAAAAGGTTCATATACAAAATCTTAAGTATTACATATTGGAAAAGGGTGTCTGCAAGGAATGATGAAGGATGAATAAAATAAAGCAGACTAATATATAGAGCAATAGGCGGCAAAAGAGTGCAGAGAAATCTATCCGTGGCAGTAGATACCGGCTGGAAATGTCCCCGTTGCAGACAAAAGAGCAAGGTGAGACAGAGCTGGAAAGGGTTAGCGAGAGTGCTGGTCATGACGTAGACTGAAGTAGAACTTTCCACATACCACTGTGGGTAGTAACTATTATTACATTATTATTACAGTACTTATTAAATTTATAGATAGATAAACATTGATATTTTGGCCTGCTAGCATTAACAAATTGACTTGCTTACACTTCCATTTTTGTACAGAATTTTCTTACAACTATCTCTTACAAATCAACATCCATCAACAACTTATATCTAATCCGCTTTTCCTCTTCCTCCTTCTTTCTCATCTGCTCCATCTTACCAAACACTTCCTTCACCCATGGTACTGTCATTTTGTCCCACCTTTCGTGCAATACTACTTCCATGCTTATCCCACTCCTTTTCACCTCTTCACATTCCTACAACCAGTGCTCAACTTTTCATCCCCCTTCTCTTACAATTCACACATTCTTTTCTCTCTAGAATTCCAGAACCTATTACAATTCTCCATGAAACTCCACCTCATTCTTGCTAAAGTTTCTGACTTTCATTGCTCTCCTTTCTCACACAAATATTGCGCTCTCTCCCTTGACATAATCACCACATAGTTCCCGTCACACCATGATTCTCTTATTCTCTCCTCTTCTTCTACCTTCTCTTTCTCCATGCTATTCTTTCGAAAATTTCTCCTCATATTGAGACGTTTGACTCCCTGTTATAATCCCTAAACTCGTTCTTCCAGACTCCCTCCTGACAACATAGTTCGGCGTGTTCCTTACCAACCCCAGTGTCCACTTTACATACCTCTCCCCTATCTTATTTACCTCCTCACTTACCTTCCATCCCCACACCTCCACTCCGTAAATAAGACGATTATCACCAGCGAATCAAAAAATTTCATTTTCCTTACAAAATCATCTCCGAACAACCTCTTCCTCAACCCCCACACCTATCTCATCGCCACATTTGCTCTTTTTATCCTCTCTTTTATATGATCATCAACTCCCCCATTCCTTCGAAACAGGAAGCCCAGGTACACAAACTCTTACACCTCCTGTACCGCTCTTCCCTTTCACTTCCACTCCCCTCCCTTACCTCTTACACCTCTTTTCCTTAACAACATAACCTTCGACATGTCCGCATTAAGCTCTAACCTATTGTTGTCTAAGTATCTTCTCAACCTTTTCATCATCTCCTTAAAAGCCTCTTCGCTCTTTGCTAGAAGCACTATGTCATCTGCATATGTTCTTTTTCCTTTTCATGCTATTTCTTCTTACACATCGCCCTAAACTCCTTCCTCATTTCTACGTACTCTTCCCTTTTCGCTGTTCCTTCCTTCCACTCCCTGTTTTATTTTTCACATTTCTCTTTATAATTTTATATTCGCTATCCCACCACGGCTTCACTATTCCTTTCTTCTTCCTAAATACCTTCTTTTACACACAACCTTTCACTTTCTCTTTTAGATCCTCTCATATCTCGTCCACCGACTTCCCCTTAAAGCTTACGTTGCCCAACTGCTCCTGATACTTCTCTATCGCCTATCTTGTCCATGACACCCTCTCCCCTAACGATCCTTCTGCCTCACCATGCATTTCACCAGCCCCCCCCCTGTATCCAAAAACTTAATGGCTAAAGGTCTAATTCTACCCTTCCTTCCACTGCGAATTTACTCACATACATGTATTCTCCCTCTTCGTCTCCTTCTAACATCCTATTCTCCCCCGCCCAGCTTCTGTCCTCCATCCAGCCTCTTAGGATCTCCCCCTCTTTATTTATCATTTTATACTTTTTATTTTATCCTATTGTACATAGTCACAAACTTATACATAACCCCTACTATCTTTACAGCTCTCATTTGCACCCCCTCTCCCTCGTTAGGAACTTCTTCTTCTAATCCATCCCTAACCCCTGTTATAATCCCCCCACTAGCATTTCCTTTCTTCTTTACTTCGATTGCCTCCTATAGCCTCCACCTATACACCCTTGGCAGCTTTCGCTCTACTCTATCTCATTCCTTTCTCTCTACCCATGTCTCTACCAGTCCAATCACATCAAATTCCTGAATATACCTTCAGAAATCGTCATATCTCTTCTTTACCCCTGCTACGTTCCAGTACAGCACCTTTAACACTCCTCCACCCTCATTTATTCCTATCCCCCTACTTCCCACGAAACAAGTTCCCCCGCACTTTCTTTAACACCTCCTGCTCCTGTCACATACCCTTATTTTCGCATCTATTATTATTTTCAGCTATTCTATCTTCGCCGCTAGCCCTGGCATTTAGCATTCTCTGCACATCCCTTTCCTTCCACGTGAAATCTTGATCGATAAAAACCTTCTTGTCCTCGATCCAATTTTTGTTACGCATTATCCCCAATTTTTCTTCCCAGCTCTCCAATTCCACTAGGGCTACTTCATTCTCCTTTCTTCCCTCCATCCGAAATCTCTCTACCTTACTTCTAACCCACCCTTTGCTCTGTGGCAGCGCTTTCACCCCCTCCCTTTCTTCCAAGCTCTTCAGCTTCAATACTCTTATTAATATATTGTTTCTCCTATCTGCCTCCTCTATTTTTTCCATCTTTAATTCCATTGCCCTTTTCCTTTCCCTATCCGTTCTCTCCTCCTTTTCATTCCTACGCACTCCCACTTTATCTTCTATGATAATCTCTACCTTCTCCCAAACACCTTGCTTGTCGCCCTCCCCCAGTCAACGGCTCCCATTTCCGACCTGCCCTTTACCGACGCTAACTCCTTTTGAAATGCTTCTAGTTTCCCACTCAGCTCTTTTGCTTCCTTTTGCCATCTGCCCCATGCCCCGTTACTTCCTCCCTAAACCCTCTTATCTCGCCTATCAGCTTCCCGAGAGCCTCCTTCTCCGTCTGCCCCTCCATTTTTAGGAGAGGGGGGGGGGGGGGGGGGGGGGGGTGACCTATGTGTTAATCCGCTTCGTACGCGCCACTCGACAGATAAGTACGTACTGCATTGAACAGATGTCTTTTAAAGCTGCTGTCGCTTACCGCCCTAAAATTTCTGTTTCTTTGCACTGTTTCACACCTCACATCCCCCAGCACTACGAGAACCAGCCTTGTTTGCCATGAAGGCCCCTACAACCGTACTCACATCCTAGACTTTCTTACTCTGGCACGACATTTAGATTCAATAAAATGTTCTCTTCCTCGCAATTTAGAGAGATAAGGCAAGCATGGAAATCATCCAATATTAGAGCATTCAAATTCGACGAAATATCTCTGTCAAGTGAATATAAAACATCCTGTATCCAGGCAACACTAAGTTTAGTGTCCGCAGCTCGCCCAAACTTAAAATGTCCTATATATACTGTATAGCTACCCTAAAAAACTAGTCTAATAAATAGCGGTAAGTTGTTGACATACTATTAGCTGTGAGAGTTGGCTAAACTACTATTAAATAGATCAACCAAACCCTTACTTATTTGGCCCTTGCTTTTCTTTATTATAACAGAGCTATAATAAACATAGTATTTGCTCATGAATCGAGATAATTTGACGAATTTATTTAACAGAAAGTTTCACTCAGGCAGTTCACGGCATAATTGATCAAAACTTTAATTTGACTTTCATATAATCTTAAAATGATACTAAAGCCACTTATATTCCAGTATCATGCTCTGAAAATCTTACCAACAGATTTTGGTTATAAAATTGAACGACCCTGTATTTACCACCTTTAAACCGGCTTTGGTAATAGGTGAACTGGCTGTGGTATTATTTACCGTTTAAAGAGGACCATCATTACGCATTAATGTCGTCAAAGGTTTGCTGCGCTTGACTTTTTCTTCCTGACTTATATTTTTCATTTTCTAAATAGTGTAGTTTATATTAATAATAAGTAGACCTGATCCGGTAGTGCGGTAATTGAGTACAGATTTCGGTTCCAGATCTTATTTCAAAATAATAATCGTACCTCTGAGTTTGTTGCAATTCATACAGATAAGAATTTACATCTCTCCTGAAGATAGACAGTAGAACTGGTCTTCTTATCAATTTTGTACTGCCAAAGACGTCACCTGTTTGGCGTAAGCCAAACGATCATGATACTGATTGTTACTTTTGCTTATGCAAAACAGAAGGTTTTTCTAAAAAGTACCTGGAGAAGATCGTTTACCCCGATGTAAAAAGTGTTACACCAGCCAAGATTGGTATTAGAAATCACTCTGAAAACAAAAGTGACCGATCAACTCACGAATCAATGAATACTGACAATCCTAATGCAACTGAAGATTCTTCTTGGGAAGAATCAGATGATGAAAGTCCTAAATTTTTTGACCAAGACGGATTAGACGATTTTATACGTGACCTTGATCTTTCAAAAGATAAAGCTGAGCTTTGCGCTTCAAGATTTAAAGAGAATCTGCAATTCCGGTAGGTCACTCTAATAAACTGAAAGAATTTTATTATACTTTCCAATTTCTCCTGATGAAAATAAAATACAATTGCCATAATTGGCTTATTTGTGGTGACTTCAAAATGATCAATCTTATAATAGGTTTACAATCATAAAACATTCAATACCCTTGTTTTCTTTGCCTTTGGGACAATCGTGCAAGGGATGAACATTGGATAACGCAGAAATGGCCCGACAGATTAGAGTGTACTGTTTGTCAGTATAATGTTGTTTATGACTGTCTCTTTGACAGAGAGAAAGCATTATGGTCACCACTTCATATAAAACTGGGGTTAATGAAGCAATTTGTGAAAGCCCTAAACACCAAAGGAGAATGTTTCAATTATATTAGATCTACATTTCCGCATTTAAGTGATGCCAAAGTTAAGGAAGGTATTTTTGTTGGGCCTGATATAAGAAAACTTATCAAAGATGATGACTTTATCAAAACCATGACATCTATTGAAAGGGATGCATGATTCAGTTTCGAAGATGTTGTACAGAAATTTTTAAGGAACAATCGAGATCCAAAGTTTAGAACAATTGTATCTAGTATGTTAAAGCATTTTAAAATATTAGATTGTTTTCATTAGGTTGCTTCCATCAAGACTTTCACCAAAAAAAACAACATTATCAAGGTCGATGCAATGTAAGAATGATGGCCGACTATTGCTAGTCTTTGCAAAGAAATAATAATGAACCTACTAATCATAAACGAAAGTCTCTTCAACGATCGTTTGACATGAAGCGCGAACGTTTCCATAAAAAAACAAGCAATTAGTTTCACCTTCATTGGACATGCAATCGTAAATCTTGCTTTAACTGGCTAGGCGATACAAAGTCTTGCCTTTATTAGCTGGGCAATTCAAAGTATTTTCTTGAAGGTTGATAGAATTCAATGCATACATAGCAGAATGAATCAGGGTCTCTTCTATGATATTTTGAGGTATTAGCTTTAAGATCAATTTGTGATTTATTAGCTTCAGATTGTCGAGTTAAGGATTTTTCGGTTTAACTCATAAATGCCATGAGTATATGATAGACCTACATATTAGGGATATTGGTCCGATCGCAGGTGAGTTTGCCGTCCTGGTGATGATAACCCTCATACCTTTTCAGGGCTATGTATGAGGGCTCAACGACTTTCACGAGGACAAAGTCAACTCTTCGTCGAGACCACACTACGCCTTCATCCTCATATCCTAATACTCTCATGCACGGCAGTACGCTCCTACTGGCTTCGATACTTCAAAAGATAGTGATACGAATTATTCTACATATGCCCTTTCAGGGCGGTTGTCATTGTTTACAAAATCTGTTGGATTAGCAGGATTACGTCACTCGTTGAAGCAGCAAGATCGTACTGAGAGAAAATCTCGTTCAGTATTATCAAAATAACAAAGATGCATGCATCAACTGATATCACTGTGGGATCAAACATATATTTATGCAGTTGCGAAAAAGTGTGAAAGGCTGGTTCGCAGGGTTATCTGCATAATGCTGTTAACGGCATCCACTGCTTTTCATCTATCTCTACGTTTCCCCTTAGCGAGAAATCGGACGAGTGAAGTCTGGTTTGTTAGGTTCAAAGTTTTTCTGAAGTTACTATCAAAGATTAAATACTGGAACCGTGATACTGAACCGACTCAGGATTGGTACTCAGCGACTTAGATGACATAGAATACAAGCACTTTCCATTCAGAAAATGCATGTTCTAAATTAAAATTACAAATTCTGCCACTTTTTATTAGATTAGGGACAAAGCGTGACCTCATAAAAGCACCACGATTCCAGATTCGTACTTAGCGACCTCGCAACATAGGATATTGTCCCCTTTGAATAAAAAAGGGATGTTTTAGATGAAATGACAAACTTGTCACGTTTTTTAGGTTAGGAACGAAGTCTGATGTAATAAAACATTAATATCAGACAGCAAAATAGCCTTATTCTATCGAACAGTTGCAATTAATATATAATTACTATTTTTAACAATAAATTCTGTAAGAGTCGAAAAGGAATTGCTCTTCCCGGGCGTAAGAAAAACTTGCAATAACATCTCTCCCTTATTCGCATCCTTCGGCTGTTAGCGCATTGAGCATTTCAGCAGTTAGAGGAGTTTTTAAAGCATCTCAACTATCTTCAAGGTTTATCTAATCAAACTATCAAATGCACGTTGCGTCTAAATTTCAAACTAACTTATTTGAAGTTACTTTGCAATAGCGAATTTTTAAACTTATTTAAGCTGCGAATATTATTACAATGTCCAGGCGAATTTTAATTGATGAAAGAGACCATGAACCTAGGAAATTATTTGGACTTCGGAACTTAACCTATCGTAGCTCAAGGATATTGATAAATACAAAAAAGGGGTTAGCAGTAAAAATGTGTTTGGATGAAAGCAACTCTTTAAAAGTTTTTGGTATTGTTTGGCTTCCTCTTTTGGATACATTCAACTCTTGATGCTTTGCTGGCCTCGGGTCTGGTCGGCCAATGATGGAGAGTGTTTTTTTATGTCCACACACATGACTGCTGTTAAAACAATGTTACCATTTTCATAGTTGAAATTGAATTTTTCACACGAGCAGTAAGACCCTTCATACATGTAGAGATTAATTAGTAAAATACTATACCACTGAGTCATTTCTGGTTTCGCTTATGCGTTTTTTGAATGTATATCATATATAATGAACGATCAAATTTAATGGTATTTCACCACAACAGCAGCGCCTTATTTTGGGGAATTCGGGAGGCTGAAGTTGGTAGTGTAAAGCAAAATTTGCATTGTGTTCTTGGAGCTCACCTTCCTTGTTTTACAGTACGTGCCACATTAATTTGATAAATTGAATCTTGTTTAAATTCGCGACTATTGCGTGCTTTCTCATATGATCCTGAGCTTCTTAGAGTATTGACATCGGGACATTTTTTAATTTGTTGCAAGTTAACTGCAGTGCCCCAATTGACGCTAGAAAATTCAAAATAAAATAGCTTTTCAAGAATAAATGACAAATGCATAGAAGAAGTGTCTTTGCTGAATTTTCTACTGTGTTAGACAAATAGTCTTAATCAAGAAATTATGTTTGCCACCTGCCAAATGAGCGCTAGGTCGAATAATAAGTATGAAAAAGCACAGACGATCTAGAGCGGGAAGTCACCTTTCGTTACGGTAGTTACCGAACTTTCATTACACCAGTTATACCGTTACATCAGTAGACTGTGACATTATTGAGAATAAACTTAACTTTAATCATTTTAATAGGAAACTTAACATTTGCAAGTCCAGAGTCATAACACGAAGCGATACCATGCTTCTGCTTTGCACAATCTAGTCACAGATTTATTTATCGTATGGCAAATGTGGTTCAGAAATATTTCACAATGTCTATAAATGCCGGTGCGGAAATCTATAGAAAACTAGTCAATACGGAGGGACGCCAAGTTTGTTTTTATACATTCTAGACAAAATTTAACTAATCAAATTAAAAATGTGAGTCAGAACGCTCTTTACTTATTTACTACTATCACTAGGCTTGTTTAGGGCTAAAAAACTCATTCAAAGCTTCTATTATAATCAACAGAAAGATCAAACAATTCAATTTCAGATTTTAAAACACTACATGCAATGTAAAAATTTCTAATTTAAATGTTCATCAGCAAATTTTTATCCGCGGCAAAATGAAGTCAAAGGATTAGGGAATTCGGGAATATGATGTATGATAATGCTGAATCCATCGCGGAAACATAATATTGTGTTTAAATGGTCAAAATCCCTGAGAAATTCTTTAATATATGTAAGAATGTTTGGGAATACTTCGGAATACTTCGGAATACTGTGGAATATTCAGAAATAATAAAAATATCAAAAATATTTGGGAACACGTACAAATATTGATTGGATAGTTTGAGAGTTTACCAGAATCTCGAAGTAATCTACTCCTCGGAAGTATGGCTGTATAGCGAAATAATATTTAATTCGAATACTTCATGACGGATATTTGTATATTTACTCGGATACTCGGGGAGCCGAGTACCTGAGATCAAAAGTATTACTCGGGGAACCGGGTACCTAAGTAATAACCGAAGACTAGGGGCTGTAAGACCTTGCAGTTGATGGGGAAGCTTAAGCCTGGGGGACATAGGCGTCAAACGGACCTCGGCCGGCATGTGTATGGGTATGGATAAAAGGGCCCCTATAAATGGGCTCTTCTGGATGATATGAAAAGGATCCCTAGACACGGGCTGTCTTGGTATGCATTATTTTTGTAGGATGGAAGGGTGAAATAGCCTAGCTAACACGGACCTTCTGGATCCCTTGGCCGAAGTCCCTCCCAGACCGATCTCCAGTTTTTGGAAACGGGACAGGAATGATCTACGGCTTGCACAGCGACTACGAAACAGCCCTCAGTTACTTGTGAGAAAAAAATGGGACACGCAAAAACTAAACTGAAAAAAGTAGAAAGGGAGGCGGCAGAGGGGGAAGAGAGATTTGTCCCTAACGGATCTAACATAACCTTTTTCTCCAAATCTGTCTCTCCAACAAGCCAAACTCAGGTGGCAGCTCTGCGCTCAGCTTTCCCGGAAACTGAGAAATTTACGGTCCCTTTTCATGAGGCTATGTAAACGGAAGCGGCCAATGAGTTCCTCAAAAAGAAGAAACGCATCAACGGTTCCATGAAAAGGAGACTAAAGAGGGAAGCGCAGCAGGCTAGCAGATTAGCTGCGGAAGCTGAAACATCCGCGACCATAACGCCGATAACCAGCACTGAGGCCCAGAAAATAGGAAAGGGCTCGGATGGCACGCCACCGAGGAACAGTGTAGCCAAAGGCACATTTGTGAACAAAAGTCTATTTGCAACCCAATTTTCAATAGATTTTGACGTTTTTTTATATGACTGTAAATCTTTCGGGTATATCGAGTCAGTGCGAGAATTTCGATTTGGCTAAGCCAACATTTTTAATTCAACAACAAAATAAATAATATGTTTATCCTAACATATACAACATATTCATTATGCACGGTTCATCATGTACGGTAATAAAACATTATGAACGAAAACAACTATTCAGGAACACTCATGCTATTTTATGAAATAAATTGACTGCATCATTGGTTATTATCAAGATACGATTCCCAATAAATACATAATTTTATAATACTATAACTAGACATGTGCAAATCGTTCCGAACCTAACTGGTGCATAATTTAAGGCCCCTCGAAAATCGATTCAAAATAAATTCGAAGATGCCAGTTCGAATCGAAAAAAAACGATTCGAAGTGGCCAATTCGAAAGTTTTTTCGAATCGGCATTCGACGCGTTCAGTTTTTAGATTTGAATTCCCATTTCTCATTATTATCAATATCAAACCTTTAAATGAGAATGCTTGTTATTTGGGTAAATATAAATAAAGAAAAGGAAGCTTTCAGTGTGATTAAATAAAGTTTGAATGCTCAAATTAATTTATTCAACTATCAATATCCTTTGACCGTAAACTTAAACAATGCAAATCTAGAATTAATATGAATTTTTGATTGCACAAAAAAGTCCTAAAATTTATTATGACATTTTTGTAGCGCTTTTAAAAAGCAACGTTTTTCTTTTCTTGACTTTTTTTATATCGTGCGTGGTTTGGCCTCAAATTTTTAATTTCGGTTGATTTACAAAATTATTTATGATGAAAAAAATCTTATTTTCAAACTTTCTGTTTAATGTTAAACACCTATTATTACTATAATCTGAAGATATAACAAAAAATATATACAAAATAAAAAATTGGTTGCGAGTATTTTTTAAAATAAATTTTAATGGTAATTATAGTTTCGTGCAGGTGTCCATCCGTTCTTCCGCCTTTGTACAAAAGGACATAAGCGTCAACATTTGGCAAAGCCAAATTTTTAATTCTTTCAACGATTTTTTGAAACCATTTTTTTCGCGCCTACCTTGACTTATTTTTTTCATGTAATATTTTGTTTTTTCGCTTTTTAGACAATTTTAAGACTTTTGATTGATAATAACATCAAGTGTCATTTTTTATTACTTTTAATGTGTTTTAGAATATTTTACAGCAATTACGAATTACATGAACTATAATTTCTTCTAAACACTGACAATTTATCATAAAGATGAAAATTATAATTTTTTTCTTAAAGAAAAACAGAGAAAAAGAATTGTTTTGTCTTTTGTTTTGTCTTTTGAAAATTTAGAACACATGAACCCTATTTTCTAACATATTTTTTATATTTATCATTCGCAATCCTTAAAAACATCTTTAGAGTTTGAATTTTACCAGTGCCAAATAATTGTTGCCCAGTCGGACAAGAATTCAGGATTACTAAAACCTCACCTTTTATATAAATTCGATTCTCTCAATTACTGAACCATTTTTTTAAGTCTGAAAAACTTAAAGAGTATTTTCTCACTCAAAGGAACAAACCTTTACGATACGCGCACCGAAAAATAAAGGCAATTTTTTGAAAACGAAATAAATATATATATATAAATTTGAGAAGTTTTATTTTTCAAATAAATTGGTCCATAACGTTTTGGAAACATGGGATACCTGGAATTTATACGTATGCGCTACGGTTCATCCGCACGTTACGACATCGGAGAATGGATCAACACCCAAAAGAGGCATAATTGCCTGATGATGACCAACAGATGTGGTCGAAACGTCGCACGTTTTCTGTATGCTTTTTTTGACAATTAAAGAAATTTTTGACTCGGGTTAATCCCTGTCTTTTATTTTTTAAATTTGATCGTAAGACCGAAATAAGTTGAACAACTTGTTCCTATTATATATATGTACAGTCTGTCAAGTTAAAGCGTGGGTGGCTTTACTCGCAGTCGGTAAGGTGTATCGACATGATTTTGGTGTCAAAATATTAAGAAGAGCTC
>NC_046658.1:33033166-33049678 GCF_010883055.1 Belonocnema kinseyi
AAAAAGCATGAAAGAGGGAGCTCTTCTTAAAATTTTGACACCAAAATCATGTCGATACACCTTACCGACTGCGAGTAAAGCCACCCACGCTTTAACTTGACATTTAACTTGTATGTTTGTGTGTTTGTGTGTCCTGTGTTTTTGTTCAGTCTAAACTATAACAGCGTATTTAGCACTACTGACACGAAGAGAAATTTGTAAATATACATATGGTCATATCGAATCGGAAGTCGAATCGAAAAACTAAGGGCGTCGAATGCCGATTCGAAATATGTTCGAATTGCAGAATTCGAATCGGTTTTCTTTCGTTTCGAACTGAACGCGTCGAATGTCGATTGGAAAGACTTTTTTCGACTTAAACTCAGCTACGTCGGTCAAACTATGGATTTGTTTATAAATATTGTTTAAACAAGCAACACTTTTCATAATCAGAAAAATGTAACAAGAAGAAATAATTAGCTAGACTTTTATTATTCATTCAGCAAAGATAATTAATACTTTTCATGAAAAAATGGTCAAGCTTATCATTTCTACATAAATATTGTTCAAGTAATGAACAGTTCTTGTTAATTGGACAAACTAGGCAACAAGCAATCATTGGAAAGAAATTTCTAACTTACTTCATTTAAAAAATCCTATTCCTGCAAAATGATCAAAATTTAGATTTGTTTATAAAAATTGTTTAAATAATAAACTTTTTCATCCATTTGCAAGGTATTATAGCAGTAATTGAAAATACATTTTTAGTCCATTTCGCAAAGAAAATGGAGCCTATTCTTGGGAAAATGGTCAAAATGGACATTTAATTATTAAAAATAGTTTTAAAAATTAATTTTGATTAATCAAACAAAATTACAGCTAGAATTATTATTATTATTACTATTTGGTTTCGCAACAAATGGCCTTATTCTTGGAATAAGGTTAAAAATGTACATTTGTTTATAAATATTGTTTAAGTAATTACCAGTTGTTGTTAATTTGAAAAAAATGAAAGCAAGGTGTCATTGGAAATTCATTTTTGGTCGATTCTGCACAAAATTAGGCCTATTCATTGTGAAATAAGAAACCTGTGTATTTTTTATGAAAATTGTTTAAATAATGTTGCCAAGTAGCTGATATTCTTAAATAATCATAATTATCCATACATTTCTCTCATATTATATATAAAAACTATGAATTTCAAAGAAATAATCATTGCAAATCACAAAAAATGGATTTCGTTCATTAATTTGTTTAAAACATTATACACCATTTTTCTTCTTTCTGTAACCTACTGAAAACTATTGCTAGATAGTAATTACACTGACCAAAGCTCTTCTTGACCGAATGAATTCGCAGAAGTTACAAAAAAGGTACATCTGAAAAGTAAGGATAAAAATATGGTTTACTATGTTATTGAATAAAAACTTTTTGTATAGACAAATCAAAATTTTTGCACCGTCGGGGGCTGGATTGACAGCCGCTCAGAGGGCTGACCACCTGACGATAGTGGTAACAAACACGAGCTACCCGGACTCGCGGCTGACTACAGAGCAGTTTAAGCTCTTCAGGGAAGTTGGAGGTATTCAACCCCTCACCTGAGACAGCGTCCTGGCGAATCGTCAGGCACGACAGGCCCTAGGAAGAGGACACAAAAGGAGGAATCAAGCTTCTCCTAGTTGTGCAAATGCCCGATTCTCAGACGAGGGCTCTTACGGTCCTCAACAACAGACCCTTCTACTACTTTGGACCGGTCAACTTTAGGATTAACGGCCTGGGAGACAAGGAGCTTGTCGGTATACAGGAAGATCGGGAGCAGACCTAAATGACTGCTTCCAGTCTAAGTATTATCCAAATTACTTTGCATCACAGCAAAGGCGCCTCTGCAGTTTTGCAGAGGGGAATGACTGTGAGGCAAACAGATATCTCGCTATTCCAAGAACCCTGGTTAGTTCGAGATACCAGTAGGGTTTAATGGTTGGGGGCCTTGCATACTAGTGAAGGGAGTCAATGTTTTCCTACTGCTTTAGCTGTGTACATACACTGGTAGAATATTGCAAGGTAAGGGATCTTTCTTTTCTGCTGGGTTACGAACATAAATCCCACCATACTTTGTGAGGCAGGACGGACATTAACTCAAGAGGTAATGATCTACTGGAATGCCCAATCACCACTGATTTAGATATTCCTAATGCGGGGAATACCCCGACGTTCTGTAACTTCCTCAGGAAGGAATTTATTGACATCACTCTCTGTACCGGTAGTTTTAGACATAACATCAAGAAGTGGTAAGTCCATCAGAGACGTGGATACCCTTGGAATAGCGGCCGAGATTCTCACGGAATCCATCAAATCTACTTTTGAAAGTAATTGTCTAAATACTAAAGTCCGAAAGGCTGGGGAGACATACTGGTGGAAATTGCCCGGCGGAAAATACTAAGACTCGGACGGTGATATCTTGGCTCACCAGATCTAGTAACATTTTCCAGGCTTTACAAGGTTCAGATAAGAGAGCGTGAAACCTTCGTGACAAGCAAAGCCCAAAACATCGGCTAGCCAACGAAATTGTTATCTTAACAAGGGTTTTCATTCCGAAATCAGACAGGATCGTATATATCCGTGCTCAGGTATTGTCAAGTAGGCCACTTTACAAGGAAAAACATGTCTACAGGGCTGGTAACTCAACCGAGATGGCCCTAACCGGAGCCGTAAACCTAACTGAAGGACAACAAAAGCAGAAAATCCTCGCGATTGAAACCTTTACGGACTTTGAAGGGAGCATTTAAACAAAGCTCTGGAGGGGTGATCAGGGCGGCCATGACGACACATAGTGTGCTTATTGCAGTCTCAGAATGGACCTGCTACATTTTGGCCAACAGGAACGTAACTACGACTAAAGGTGATACCACTTTGTGTTGAACGACTTACTCGGGATGTCCGCACAGAGGTGTTTTATCGCCCCTGTTGTTGTGCTTGGTAGTGCATGAACTGCTTCATCTGCTCACGAATCAGAGCCAACACGTTATAGGCTATGTGCACGATATACTGGTTATCGTGCGCGGCCAGCATCTGGATGCGCTGTTCGGGGTAATGCAGCAAGCACTAAGGTTAGTAGATTCGTGCTGCAAGAAGACGAGACTATCGGTCAATCCGAGTAAGATGGAAGCGGTTATATTCACCAGGAGATGTAAGTGGGGAACCACAAGCACATTGAAACTAAGTGGACAACAACTGGGAATCAAAAACGAGATTAATATCTAGGAGTCGTTCTGGATAAGAAGCTGTCATGGAACGGGAACCTCGAAAATAAGTGCAAGAAACTAGTAGCGACTCTAAGGCTCTGTAGCAGAACTATAGAAAAAAGCTGGAACTTGAAACCAGGGACACTTATGTGGACCAATACGGCGATCCTGCGAAACAGGCTAACCTATGCGGTCTGGTGGCGCAGGGTCGAACTGTCCACTGTGAAGTCTAAACTGGAAAGGACCAGGGGACTGTTTCTGAGAGGCATCATTAGTGCCTCGTATTCGACACCCACGATGGCTTTAGGGGTACTTATATGTTTGGAGCCCCTCTAACTCACTACCAAGGCCGTGGTTGCGTAGGCGGCCTGAAGATTACATATCGTAAACGATAGTAGCATCTCGGCAGTAGTGCGGATACCAATCGACATCACCAGGAGGCCGACACTGAGTATGCTCAGAGACAAAATGTCCACTCGCCGGTACCTCTTTGACAAGAAGTATAGAATTAGCCTATCTATAAAAGAGGAATGGGCTACCGGTGAGGTACATCTGCTCATTGATAGAGACAACTGGTTTACAGATGGCTCTAGGAACAAGGAGAGTGCAGCAGCCGGTGCATAACTTAGAAATAATTGAATGGGCATCACAATCATGAAGGGCTGCTACACTACAGTCTCATAATTTAAGATTATTTCCATGCTCCAGTGCACCTGCAAGACAAAGAAGTGTGGCTGCTATAGTGGTCCTGAATGGAAAAACGGCCACGTCGCTACTTGTTTGGGAGTGATTTGAGGCACTGAATAAGCTAGCGACAGATACATGAGTTACTCTGCTTTAGATCCCTGGACACAGCGGCATCAAGGGCAATTAGATCTCAGAAAAGGTAGAATAACTAGCTGCAAAAGAAAATGTTACTGGACCCGAGCTAGTTGTAGGCATTTTCAGTAGTTTAGTCACTGAAGATGTTAACAATTGGCTGACCGAAGAACATCAAAATGAGTACGGTTTAGTCTCTGGCTGCAGACAGGCTAAAACACGCTTGGGCTCAAAACTAAGCTCTAAACAAGGGAAAAAATACTCAAGCTCATAAGGAGCAAAGTTAAAGTCCTAAAGAAATGTTTATAGGACACGAGAATATCGGGTATTACAGGCATGAGATAGGTTTCAAAGAAATTCCCCTCTGTCGTCTGTACGTAAAGAATAATAAGACGTCTACTCACGTCCTTTGTCACTGCCCAGCGCTTGCAGGAAAACGTCTAACACTCAGGAGGCAGTAGCTGCACTAAATGAGTCAAAAATATTAGCCAACAGCGTGTCTGCGGTCCTCTCCGTATGCAGAGGACTATAGGGTCAAGCTTAAGCTTATAAGGCTACGCAATTAGTTCGCGTACATTACTTATCTTCGAAAACAATAAAAATGTCTAGTAAACATGAAAGTGAAGCATTAAAACGGAAAAAAAGGAAAATAGAAAAGAATTTTAAGGCCATGTAACGAGTATAAAAGCCGATCAAGTCAGCCATAAGATCAATATTTTTTCACCCATATTGAAAAATAAAAGTTTAAATAACGCGGAAATTCTTGTCAGGAAATGTTAATAAATATTAAACGATCGTTTGTGGCCTTGCAAAGAGTTAGGGGAAGAAAAAAGTTTATTTATTAAAATAATGATTATCAACGGACGCATTTAGACTCTACATCAGAAGTTTGACTTCTAGCTTTCTCTGTCGGTAATCATGCAATCTGTTTTACCCACAGACCCGTAACAGTTCAAAGTTGTCTACTCGCTGCGATATTGCTGCTTTGGCACAGCTGATACGTATGTGGGACTAAATTTCTTTATTTACATTTCAAGTGCAAACATTAGTTTTTGCATTATTTGTGCATATTGTTCGTGAGCTATTTTTGTTGTTTGATCCTACTTTGATTAATATAAACATCGTAACCAACCCATTGACAACTTTGAAAACTGCTTCCAGTGGTTCACAGCACGGTCGGTATTGCTCCAAAATAGTAATTTAAAAAAAACTTTTTCAAAATTCTAATTATTTAGGACCAGAGACACATTCCTTCATGCCTTCTATTTAGCGTGCGAGCGATATCTCATTTCGTTTACACGTAAGTTGGGAAAGAAAAATTGAGGACCAGGTTTGGTCACGTGACCCTCTCGTCACATGGCCTTAAATTAAATTGACAAAATTATCAACTTATTTATGCTCCATATTGATGGTTACTGATAGCATTGGTAATTTGGATTTTTTTTAAGTTGTGAAATACAAAACTAAATTTTAATTTAAAAATCTGTTAGGGATAAACGAAAATCATCATGTTTGTAGGTTCTATGTTTTTGAAACGCAAATTTCAGTTGACTTAACTGTAAAATTAATTAAATTTGTAATTAGAATTGTCCGAAATCATTAAATATTTTTTTAACCTTCCGTTTAGCACATGTTCCGATAATCTTCAGTTTGGCACATGTGGTCTGGCCGGACCCCTGTATATTTCCATACAAATGTTTGGAAAGATTGTGTTTTTGGAGTTTCATTGAAAATAATTTATAAAGCATGCAGGTATATATTTTTGGTTTTTTCTTATTAGTATTGGCTTTCGAATATCAGCGGCTAAGAACCAATATAGCATAACTCAAATTCTCTAACTTTTTAGAAGAGAAAGAACTGATTTCCTGACTGCTACTAACGAAAAATTTAGCTATGCTATGCGGACTGAATCGATGATAGCGGCGCTCCACGGGATTTTATCGAAGCAATAAATAGTTCTATCGAATTGGGCACGAAAATTTGAATTAGAAAGCGTAAAAATCTGATTTTTGGTAAAATTCAGTTATGCCATGCTTTAGAGTTTAGAGTGTTATTGGTAAACAGCGTATAAACACTTAGCGCAAAAGAATCGAGTATTACCGTGTAACCTTAGCTTCCTTGCGAACAAGTTTTGCATCATCTCTTCTTATCTAGTAAATTACGGACGCATTGGTTTTTGAATACATGTGCTAGAATCTAGAACAACAAGAAAAAAATGAAATAAGATGGTGTGTAGTCAAAATGCAAGTAAAGTTGAAACAAAAAAAATTCTATTGGGCGCCTAAAAAGCTTTTAACAGCTAAGTGCTTAGAAAATTGCTGGATAATGTGACCGTTATTCATTCGATTTTCAATGATTCTTTTTCATTTCTTCAGGAACACATATTTTATTGTATGGAATTCTGCCGACAAATGCAATGCCAAAATTAGAAAGTCGCTTGACTTCATCCAATGTTGCGAAAAAGTTGTCAACAATCGCTGTGCGGTCGGTGTTAGCGCACCGATTTGCAAACTGTAGTGAAACACCAGCGGCCAAAAGTATACTAATAAATGCATCTAATTCAGGGCTTGTTCGCTCTTTCTAAACTCTTGGTTTTTTTTCGAGATTTTCCAGATTCCACTTTTGAACTGCATCTCTTGAATAACGATTCGTTTCGATGATGATAATGAATTTAATATTTGGTGAGAGAAATTTCTTGAATACCTCAGTCGAAAGCTAATTTTTCTCTTTGGCTCCAACTTGAAAACGCAAAACATTGTGAAGACGCGAACGATCAACAGCAGCTGGTTCATTTCTAATACATTTTGTTCCGTCTTTGCCAAAGAAAAATTGACCACTTGCAGCCTGTTGTTGATTTTCAGCTTGAACTTCTCCCTCTACTTCTTCTTCTTTTTCGTCACTATCAAAAATTCCTTTATGTTCGATTACTAAATCGTCTTTAATATCAGACGCATCTTCTTCAGGCACATAATCCATATATGAATGAGTACTCGTGCATTGCATCCCTTCGGATACGACTGTCGCAACCGCTATCGCCCTTTTCCCCTGAGAAACCGCAGGGACAAGCAGTTCTAGGAAGGACGAAAACGAAGGGACTGAAAGCGAAAGTTTGCTATACCCACTGCTAAAAAACTAGCATTAATCAGTTAAGATCGAAGAATAGAATAGAGTATAAGAATAGAATAGAAAAAGTGCTCTAGAATGATGTGTGTATAAATATTTGTGTGTTTATATATTGGTATGCAAGATGCTAAAAGAATATAAAAGGCAGTTAGAATGAGAACATACCAAGAGAAACAAAACAAATGCGGTAAAATGTTTAAAATGCATTATATTTCATACTACATAATTCAAACCGAAGTATATTCAAATAAACATTCTTGTAATTATCCTTATATGGTATGTATTCTTTTAATTTTTTGTTTAAATGAGATTTTATGAAATTTTAGAAAAAGTCAGGGAGGTTCAACTCGATCGCTCAGTCAGAAGTAACGCTAACAGAAAGCGCGAAAGAAATTCTTGAAATAAATTATTATGTTGCATATTGTTTATGGTAAGCACAATAATTAATTAATTTTTTTAACTTTTGCCTGATTATATTTTATTGCTTCATTTATTTATCTGATTTGTTAATTATTTACCAAAAGAGGCCTTAAAAAAGGGTGCAGCTCTAGGCCCCAATTTTCCTTAATCAGGCACTGGGTACCCGGGTATCCAGAAAATCGAGTAACACCCGTGTACTCGACGCATTTTTTTGGATTTAAAAAATTTCTTATTCGACATCAAGTTCCAAATGCAAAGAAGACAAAAAAACGCATAATAGTTTCATAACCCTTATTTGAGAATCAAACGAAATAACCAAAATATCAGAACACCCGGAGTAAGTGATGGCTTAGTGATGAGGTTGAATTTTGGTACAAAAATATTTTATCGCAAATATGAAACTTTATGACTTAATGATCCTCATATCCAACTTTCATCTTTTTCAACTTCTAAACTATATCCGTAACCTGCAGTGACCCACGAAACTTCGATAAATGAAGGGTTCGGGCATGGAGGAAGGGGCATTCAAAAAGCAACATTTTTCTTCTCTAGACTTTTTTTCATATCATGCGTTATTTGGCTTAAAATGTTCATTTTCATGTATTTTCTGGAACTTTATAAATGCTGTAACTCTTCTATATTTCGATTTTATCAAAAAAGTTATAAGATAAATTGTTTGTCTGGTTGAATACTATGAATATCTGTACATTGTGGAAAATAGCATTAAAAACATGAAAAAAGTAATTTTTTGAAAATCTTCACACGAGACGAAAAAGAAATTAATGACAAAAGTTATGATTAGAATGTGCCCACGCAGTGGGCATATTTTTCTTACTTGTTATAACAAATTTGTAGATCTTTTAAAAATGCATAATTTTTTCCACACATCTTCTCATCCATTTTGCACAGATTAACCGCAAAATGTAATTTTTCATTTTCCATTATTTTTTCATGAACAAATTGTTTCATATTTCATCAGGAAAGCTATCTACATTCAATTTGATGTATTGCTTTTTAGAGCGAAGGGCTACAATACTGCAGAATATCTTAATCCTCAGAGACAAGCAGTGAATCTGCAAAATGAGCTCTGCCGTAGTGAAGGAATAACTATCTCTGACGTCCTTCTGAAAGAAATGTGATCGTGCTTACTCTCCTATTATCTAAGGCAGCACCCCAGCTTCCTGCGATCACAATATCGTGATCTACGGTATCTAATAATTCCTAAGACATTAAGTTAATTCTTAGGACATTAAGTATGTTTTGTCCTATTGTCAGGCTACGCAGGAGCCCCTTCGAAAAAGGCATCTTCAACAAGTGACTTTCTCTTCTTTTTGTCTTGTATTTTTTATTTTCCGCGACTAGAAAAAAATTGCAAGTCCCTTTCCTACTGCAAATTGTTTAAGAGATCAATTTTTTATTGTCAAATATTAAAGAGCAAATTATGTTACGCAAATAGTTTATCTAGATTATTCTAAATTCTACTCGATATTAGAGTTCTTTGCGCGAACAGTTTATTCTTCGTTTTCTCTGTTCGAGTGAGATTGAACTTATGTACCTTTTTATTTTGTACGGAAGAACAGCTCGCGGAAGTCCTTTCAAGCTCGAGTATTTTTTACCTAAAAAAGTTTACTGTTGTTGAGTAATTCAAGAGTATATTTTGCACGACGATCATTAGACGGAAAATTATTTTTTAACGTTCTGCATGAAAGAAATTGTAACACATGTCTGTCGAGTATGGGGGAAATAATCCAGTAATATAAGAATCTAGCTAGAATAAAACGTTATGATTATATGTACGCATTTAAGAACGAGATTATGTGAGGTCAGGCACATATTGTTTATTAAAACTATATACGAAGTGTAAGTTAAACGTAACTGAGACAAGGAACTTTTTTACTTGAATTTTGAATACGTCTCTCTCTCTCTCTCTTAAAGAGTATAGAGCTCTGAATAAAAGAATAATTGCTGTGAATAAATGTTGTGTCTAATTAGACACAACATTTATTCACAGCAATTATTCTTTTACCTGAATCCCATATAAATAATAGGTTATGGTCCCAGGCACATATTAAAATATAATTTTTCGAAGTTGTTAATAATTCTGAAACTCATAGTGATAAATTAGTAGTGAAACTTAAAACAATAAGGAAATGGCAATACAGTGACAGTATATTAAATATGGAGGATACAAATAGGACAATTAGAAAAAACATTACACTGTTTATTGGGGAAAAATACAGCATATGGAAAATGAGACTTAAAGCATAAATCGAGGAAGAAGATGCATTACAAGTGCTTGATGGTGAACTACCGAGTATAATTAGTCATAAATGGAAAAAGAAGGGAATAGTAGCAAAGGGTCCAATTATTGAACATTTAACGGATGCAACACTTGGATTTATCACCGCACACAGTATATTGAGTAAACTATTTTCATTGTACGAGAGGCAGAGCTTAGCGACTCAACTGGCAATAGGGAACAGATTAATTACTTTTAGGTTTAAAAAAGATAGTCCCCTCACAAAGCATTTTATCCTTTTCGATGAAATGACAGTTGAACTCGAAACAGCTAAAGAAAATCTAAAAGAGACAAGTAAAATTGCAAGCATACGTCTGATACTGCCAACAACCTACGATCCAGTAGTCACATCAATTCAGACTATAGCTGACAATAAATCAACTTTAGCATTTGTAAGAACAAGGCTGCCAGGCAACGAGATAAAATTAAGAAATGAAAGAAACGACACGAGCGGACAAGTTTTACAAACAAAGGTTTAAACACAGGATAAATCACATAAGCAAAACAAGGGAACTGCAAAGAAATTCAATAATCATCGATCAAACTTTAAAAGTAAGCTGTTTAATAAATTCACACAACGATTAAAAAGTCAGCAATCTCAGATGAATAGAAATTTCAAGAAATATTTCAATAATTTCAATGATTACTCTAAAAACTGTAAACACTCCGGAAATAATAAAGGAAATCATTTTCAACAAAACTAAAATAAATTCTTGACTTTTTTATTAAATTTTCGATCTTTTTCCGATCTTTCCCGGTTTTCCAGTTAAGTCGCTACCCTGCGTATGATTATTAACAAAATAAATTTAAGGATTATACCATTTTCAGAAGGTTATGCTTTCAATTTAAAAGTTTGAATTTCAAATTATGAGTTTTCATTCTAGAAGTGAGAAAATTTTGAAGGTTATGCAATTTGATTTCTTTAATACACTTACAAATAATATAAAAATAAACTACAACTATAATTATCATTATGAAAATGAGTAATTTTACTGTGCGAATTCTATTTCCGTAAAATATATTTAATAAATTTCGCAGAGAGGTAAGAATACAAAATTAATCTAAATAAATTATTAGCATTAGTCAGTATTTGAAAAAATTCTTTATAGCCGTTTTACGATTTTCTTGAATGATGAATAAAATATTTTAAATTAATTTAAAGTTCGTATTGAAATACAGTTTAAACGTGCATAAAACTTTTAAAACAATTTACATCATGACGCACTACAGAAATTTTTTTTATTTTTATTTTATATTTCAACTATATATTTTAAGTACTTGGGATAACTTTCCATATATTATTTCCTTCTACTTCAAAATTTATCAGGTAATAGTCGACGTAATACTTGAAATAATAAACGAAGTCAGGTGGCTGTATGTGGGTGGAAAACCCGCCAGCTAACCTATTATATATTTCCGAGCGTCACTCACGAGAAATTTCACTGTCTCAGCTGACGGGTTTTTTACCCACGTACAACCAGCTGATGATTATTTTAATCAAAAATACCATGTTAATTATCAGCTGACGAAGTTTTAAGCGGAAGGAAATTATTAAATTAATTTTGTTTGTTTACATGTTTCCATGACCCGCTGACGGGTTTTCCACCTGCATACAGCTAGTTGACGGTTTTTTTCGTTTAAATATTATATTAACTATCCTCTCACAAAGTTTTAAGCGGAAGGAAATCATTGAAAACTTCTGGTTTTTTTACATGTTATGGCGGCTGCCCTTGCCCACCCATCCAAAGTGCCGCACCTGACGCTAACTATGCTTACAACACACCTATATCTGAAGCATTCTCCAAAGTATTAGGCGGAAGGAAATTGGTCGGAAAAAACTATCGCTGGCTCCCGGACTATAATAAATCGAGAGAATTTCGCAGAATTCAAAAGACTTCAAGAAATTTACAATAATTTAAAGTGAATTCTGAACATCTTAGAAGAATTGAAAAAAGTTTTAAAAATTCAAAACATTTCGACTTTATTTGACGACTTGGGCAGGATACATTTTTGATCATTTGTAAAGTTTATTCACAGGAAATTAAGCGAAAATTAATACTTACGAGAACTTGGGGGAAGCAGAGTTTGGAAATAATTGCTGTCAGGGATCTGTAGGTTCATTTACTTTTAGTGTCCGGGGGAAGCGCTAGGTAGCGTTGATCAACGAATCTTTCCAAAACTTAAATGGTTAATTAAGACACTTTTGAACTAACAAATACATTTTTTTCAACCATTAATAAGCATAAAATTTGTTATTCTAAAAGGTTCTTGAATTTTTTACTCATAGCTTCTATGTGACCGGAAAAAAATTAAAAAATAATCATTTCTGACAAAATGTCATCTGTTTAAAAGAAAGTTCGATTTTCACCCAAAAATTTGCATGAAATTGTTTCAAAAATAATTGTTTACAAATTTTTGTCCAGTTTAGAGAGTTTCACATAGAAGACAATCATTTCAACTATACTTGTATGCAAGGAGAACTCCATCGGTCAAATACGTTTTGAGTTATCTTGCGGGCAGTTTTGAAAAATATGAAACCGAGAAAAACCCCTTTAAAGATGTAAATGTTGAAAAAAAGCAGCATAGGCAGGCTAGCGCCAGGCGCGCGGGGCGCCTTTTAGGGGTTAAAGAATGCAGCTGCGGCTCTGAAAGTTTCACAGCATGTTAGTAGATGCTAAGCTTCGAAGACGTTCTCGAAGGATCCTGATGACGTCATGATTACACAAAAGTCTGTAACCAAATACATGTAAACAGGTTCAAGGTAATTGTGAGAAAAAAAGGATGATTTATAGCTTCCTGATAGATAAGGCATACGTTAAATGCGCAAAAGATGCAGGTGCATAGGTGCAATTTTGTATGGAGAGCTACGTATGGTATCCTGTTTTGACTATTTATTTGGTTTATTGCTTCCTGATAGATGATACTTCAGCTAAAAATTCCTACCTTTATTTGTTTAATGCGTAAAAGATGCCGATGGACAGGTGAAATTTGATATGATGGTTATGCATGGCATCCTGTTTTGATTATTAACTTAGTTTGAAAATTCCTGATAGATGTTGCTTTAACTAAAAGTTTCTGCCTGTGAAAAACATTCTTCTGCTGTCTAAAATCTTCGAAAAAAAATATAATTAAAAAAAGATATATATAAAGTTAATTGAAGGTAAGAAAGGAATAAAAAAGCATTTCTTATGGTAGGTCGTATACTCAGGGATGCTTCTGGCTTTATTCCGGTATTAGAGTAATGAGCGAGGACCAGAGATAACAGCCACACGCGTTTAAACTCGCAGAAGCATTCATACATCGGCAGTCTGAGGCTGCACACATTTCATTATCCTACGCTATCGTTCCATAGAGAGATCACTTCTTTTTACAGCTCGCAATCGTTCGCATTCGTATTCATTCTTTTCCATATGCTAGGTCCGTCAACCTATGGACGAGGTATATGTAACAAGATACTGAAAACAATTTCGAGACTCGAGAGAGAGATTATAGACGGCATGAATTTAATTCGAGACCTTTCATGGACGTTTAGTAAATACCAAGAGAACACTGCCCGACGCTTATCACTCCTTATGTCATGCAACGAAATTCGAGCTGAGGTCGCATGCTTTTTTATCCACAGATATATGCTTGCTTTTCAGCTCTCATTTAGAAAGTTCAGTTTTTTACCTTTTAAATATTAAAGATTTAAACTAAAAGTTTTAAAATGCAACAACTTAATATAATAAAATATTGGAATTTTTTCAATCATCCACTAAGGCTATTATAATATAGTCTATAGAAAATCAAGGATGATTTAATTCAGCGTTAAAATTTTTTCAATAAAGCTGAATCTTCTATAACTAATAAAATCAAATTTCTACTGCGTAGTTTTTTCGCAAAGAACTAATGTAGAAGGTGCTAGAATATTTTGACAAAGAGGGGATATAATAATAGGTGTAGATGGTAAATGTAATGCAGAATGTATAGTTTAGGAAGAAAGAGAGATGGAGAGCTCTGTATTAAACAATGTTTTTAATCAAAAATAATTTTTTAATATTGCAGAAGGCTTTGCGACAGAGCGACTTAAAAAATACCAACAGATTCTTAAGAGGTCCGAGTACATACAGTTGATCACTGTAACAGATTTTACAATTTTATATTGATATAGCTAGGATGTCAAATCAAACATTTGAGATGAAGAAAATACAATTTAAAGCCGCTTGCTAGAATTTATAAAATAAAATCAGCTCTATAAATATTAGAGTTTGACTAAGAAATGTTAGTTAATTTCATTCAGAGACCACAGAAATCTACCTTACCGATAGTTTATAGATGTAGTGGTTTATGCTATGTTTCCAGAATATTCTCAATGACGTTATCGATTTCCTACTACGCAATTTTTTTGTAGACAACTTCAAGATTATTTTTAATGTTGCAGTACATTTTTTGCGTTTTTCAATATTATATACCACACGTGTCGATTGTAACTTAGAATCTTCTAGAAGAATTAGACAAAGTGGGAGATATATTATTAGATAAGGATGGTAAATGATATTCAGCATGTATAGTTTAGGGAAAAAGAGAGAGCTATGTATTAAACAATGTGTCAACACTAAAATAATTTTCTAAAATTTACAAGTCGATAGAAGGGTTTGCGATTGAGCGACTCGAAAACAGTTACAAATCTCACAGCATGCCTCGTCAAAATGAATTACATCACATAAACATTTTTGCACGAATCTTGAAGAATGCCAATAGATTCTTAAGAGATCCTTTTTAAAAAATAGTTGGTTACTGTAACAGATTTAGACTTAATACGAGGTAGCCTCGTAGTATTGAATCAACTATTTAGAGATGAAGAACGCATAGTTTTTTAAGCTCTTGTTAGAATTTACGTACTTTCAATAAAGTATGAAGAATGATAAGAAAAAATTCAGCCATATTAAAATTTTTAGTGTAAGGAAACTGTGAATCAAACGTATGAAAAAAATGATACAGTGATGACGTGAACATCTTACCCATATTCTACAGCTGTAGTGGCTGGTACGTGCTATATTTCCAGAATGTTCTTAATGACGTCATAAAATTATACTGCGAAATTTTATTTGTAAACAACTTCAAGGTTATTTTTTCATTTGTTCTTTTTAGGCTGCAAAAACGTTATATTTTAAACGTATTTAGATATGTCGATAATAAATTAGAACCTTCTAGAACAATTAGACAAAGATAGATATATATATATTAATAGACAAAGAGAGAGTTATGTATTAAAAGTGTTTTAAAACGAAAATAATTTTCTAAAATTTTGAAGACTGCAGAAGAGTTTGCGATTGAGCGACTCGAAACCAGTTACAAATCTCACAGCATGTCTCAACAAAATGAATTACATCATATAAAAAAATTTTGCACGAATCTTGGACAATGCCAACAGATTGTTAAGAGATTCTTTTACAAACAGTGGTTTACTGTGGCAGATTAAGTATTAATACCAGATAGCCTCGTAGTATTGAATTAACTATTTTGAGATGAAGAACGTATAATTTGAAAGATCTTATTAGAATTTACGTACTTGCAATAAAACAACATAAATAACAAAAATAGTTCAGCAGTATTAAAATGTAATGCAGGGCAACTGTGAATCAAACATTGGAAAAAATGATACAGTTTGCGATTAAGCAACTCAAAACCAGTGATAAATCTCACATCATGCCTTATCAAAATGAATTACATCATATAAACATTTTTGCACGAATCTTGAAGAATGCCAACAGATTCTTAAGAGATCCATTTAAAACTTGTGGGTTAGTGTAACAGATTTAGAATTAATATCAGGTAGCCTCGTAGTATTGAATCAACTATTTTAAGATGAAAGCATAATTTGAAACTCTTAGTAAAACTTTAGTGATATAAAAAATACAAAAATTAATACAGTTTATAGAAATCGAGGATGATATATTGCTTTCTAGCTAGCTAATTTCATTCAAAGACCAGAGAAATCTACCTTACCGATATATTCTATAGATGTAGTGGTTTCTGCTATGTTTCTAGAATATTCTCAATGATGTCATCGAATTCCTACTACTCAATTTTTTTCGAAAACATCTTCAAGGTTATTTTTAATGTTGCATTATGTTTTTGTGTTTTTCTATGTTAAATACCACACATGTCGATTATAACTTAGAACCTTCTAGATAATTGCAACGAAGAAAGGATATAAATAGATAAAGATGGAAAATCATATGCAGAATGTATAGTATAGGGAGAAAAAGAGATGGAAAGACAGAGATAGAGAGAGATAGAGCGAAACGTTGAAATCATCTTTTAGATAATAGAGTGATCTGCGAACAAAGATTAAATTTACTCACTTCAAACATTAAAATAAAGCATCATAAATAACAAAAATAAATTCAGTAGTATAAAAATTGAATAAAAAGAAACTGTGAATCAAACTGGTTAACAAATATTATCATAGAGCGCGCCACAGTCAGATACGCTGATTTTGCTTTTAGTTGTAAATAGAGGATGAGGAGAAGGAGGGGGAGGATCCGATAATATTACAGTTCAGCAGTTACTGAAAGTATTAGATTCAGATGAAAAATAAAGGAGCACATTGTCTTCCAAACAACACTAAAAACTAAAGGAACTATA
>NC_046658.1:33049778-33051683 GCF_010883055.1 Belonocnema kinseyi
AATTATTTCGAATTAGCAAATGCAATTTTCTTTCACCAAAACGAGATCCTGGGTCAACAAAGATTATCATAGAGCGCGCCACAGTCAGATACGCTGATTTTGCTTTTAGTTGTAAATACAGGATGAGGAGAAGGAGGGGGAGGATACGATAATATTACAGTTCAGCAGTTACTGAAAGTATTAGATTCAGATGAAAAATAAAGGAGCACATTGTCTTCCAAACAACACTAAAAACTAAAGGAACTATAGGTAGTAATGCCTTGTTTCTAACTATTAGGTGTATCTCCACCCTCGATGCTGCATTCGGCTCTGAGCTGGTTAAATCACCATCCTCATGTATCAACTACATTTAAGTCTCAAATCAATATTTAATTTAATAATGCTTTTTGTTAAGTATCAATGATATTAAAGTATGCTGTTGTATGACCGTTGCAAATAATTATTTTTTTCTTCGAACCAACATTTAATTTTTGTAAAATAAATACAGTTAAACAGCTAATTATTTCTGATTACGAAAATCATTAACATACTTTTGATTCAACTATGTCAACTTAGTAAATGAAAAACTTAGTTTGATTAAGAAGAGGTCTTTGGTTAATGAAGATTATGATGCAGTGCACCACCACCAGGTACGTTACTTTTCATATAGTTGTAACCACGCTTAATATGTTAAATCTAGATTTTTCCTAAATCAAGGTAAGTAAACTATCGAAAATGTATGTGGAAGAACGAGAAAGAATAGAAGTGGAGGAGGAGGAGAATTCCGTAATGATCTAGTTAAGAAAAGTATGTACTAAAAATATTAGATTTAATGAAAACAAAAAAAAAAACAACAACAAAAACTTAAAGAAACTGTAGGTAACACCTTGTTTGTGCGTTCCAAGTGTATCTCCATGATGTATAAACATGATAATGACTATGATGAGGAGGAAGATGATGACGAGGGGGAAAATGATGCCGAAAGTGACCTTTCTTTATAATATAAAATAAAAGCAAAATCAAAAATGTTAGATGACTGGAACTCTAAATCATTATCATATCCTCTTCAACCCCCTATATTATTTTCTGATTCTTCTACATGTATTTTAAGAGCTTATTTGACTTTATTTAGTATAGTTCAAGATTCAACAGGAGAAAAAGCGTGGTTACAACTATAAGAAAAGCAGCAAATCTAATTGTGGTGCTCTATATGATAATCTTTGTAAACCAAAGATTTCTCGTTAATTAAACTAAATTTTCGTTTACTAAGTTGACATAGTCGAGACAAAAGTATTTTCACGATTCTATTAATAAGAAATCCTTATCTATTTAACTTGATTCATCAAGCTCATCGCAGAGTGCAGTAGAAAGAATGGAGATACACTTAGTACGCACAAACAAGATGTTACCTACAGATTCTTTAAGTTCTTTTTTTGTTTTGTTATTTTAAAGATGTTGCGCTTCTTTTATTTGCACGTCCAAATGTCACACAACATACAATTCAGATGATATAATCATTAAATCTAATATTTTCAGTACTTACTTGTCTCAACTACATCATTACTGAATTCTTCTCCTCCTCCTCCTCCTCCACCTTAATTCTTTTTCGTTCTTCCACATACATTCTCGACAGTTTACTTACCTTGATTTAGGAGAAATCAAGATTTGACATATGAAGCGTGGTTACAACTATATGAAAAGCAGCGTACCTGGTGGTGGTGCACTGCATCATAATCTTCCTTAACCAAAGAACTCTTCTTAATGAAACTAAGTTTTCATTTACTAAGTTGACATAGTTGAATCAAAAGTATGTTCATGATTTTGGTAATCAGAAATAATTAGCTGTTTAACTGTATTTATTTTACAAAAATTAAATGTTGGTTCGAAGAAAAAAATAATTATTTGCAACGGTCATACAACAGCATA
>NC_046658.1:33051783-33063607 GCF_010883055.1 Belonocnema kinseyi
CTGTTAACTTGAAATTCTGGCCCCTTTAAATTGGTTTACTTAACTACGATTTAAAACAAGCTGTTGGTTCTAAGAAAAACCAAGATTTCTATTTGTTATACATAATAGTGCATTTTAAGATACGTGTTCAATACTTAACTTTCAATGTTTGATTCATAGTTTCCTTTTATTCAGTTTTAATACTGCTGAGTTTATTTTTGTTATTTATGATGCTTTATTTTAATGTTTGAAGTAAATTTAATCTTTGTTCGCAGATCACGCTATTATGTGAAAGATGATTTCAACGTCTCTTAGTCAACTCTAGTATTTATGGAGCTGATTTATTTTATTTTCAAATTGTATTTTCTTCATCTCAAATGGCTGAATTGACATACTGGCTATATCTTTATAAAACTCTAAATCTGTTACAGTGATCCACTGTCGAATTAAAACATTTTTTAATACAAAGCTCTCTCTATCTCTCGCTATCTCTGTCTTTCCATTTCTTTTTCTTCGTATAATATACCTGCTGCATATGATTTACCATCTTTATCTATTTATATCCTTTATTTGTTGCAATCATCTAGAAGGTTCTAAGTTATAATCGACATGTGTGGTATATAATATTGAAAAACGCAAAAAGATAAGGCAAAATTAAAAATAACCTTGAAGTTGTCTACGAAAAAAATTGCGCAGTAGGAATTCGATGACATCACTGAGAATATTTTGGAAACATAGCATAAGCCACTACTTCTATAGAATATATCGGTAAGGTAGATTTCTATGGTCTTTGAATTAAATTAGCTAGCTAGAAAGCAATATATCATCCTCGATTTTTATAAACTGTATTAATTTTTGTATTTTTTATATCTCTTAATTTTCACTTAAGAGTTTCACAGTTTCCTTACACTAAATCTTAATACTGCTGAATGTATTCTTATCATTCATGCTACCTTATTGCCAGTAAGTAAATTCTAACAAGCCCTTTCAAATTATGCGTTCATCTTAAAATAGTTGATTCAATACTACGAGGCTACCTGATATTAATTCTAAATCTGTTACACTAACCCATTAGTTTTAAATGGATCTCTTAAGAATCTGCTGGCATTCTTCAAGATTCGTGCAAAAATGTTTATATGATGTAATTCAGTTTGATAAGGCATGCTGTGAGATCTGTCACTGGTTTCGAGTCGCTTAATCGCAAACCCTTCCATCGTCTTGTAAATTTTATAAAATTATTTTTGAGTTGAAGCATTTTTTAATACATAGCTCTCTCTCTGTCTCTCTCTCTCTCTCTCTTTCTCCTAAACTATACATGTTGCATATCATTTACCATCCTTATCTAATAATATTGAAAAACGCAAAAAAAGTCATGCAACATTAAATATGACCTTGAAGTTGTTTTCGAAAAAAATTGCGTAGTAGGAATTCGATGACATCATTGAGAATATTCTGGAAACATAGCATAAACCACTACACCTATAGAATACCGTTGAGGTAAATTTCTATTGTCTCTGAATTAAATTAGCTAGCTAGAAAGCAATATATCATCCTCGATGTCTATAAACTATATTAATCTTTCTATTTTTTAATTTCTGTTTGACTAAATTTGGACTTAAAAGTTCCAGAAAGTAGATGTTCACGTGACCACTGTATCATTTTTTCCAATTTTTGATTCACAGTTGCCCGGCATTACATTTTAATACTGCTGAATTATTTTTGTTATTTACGTTGGTTTATTTTGGTTTTTGAAGTAAGCGAATTGAATCTTGTTTAGCATATGACTCTATTATGTGAAAGAGATTTCAACGTTTCTTAGTCAAACTCTAATATTTATAGAGCTGATTTTATTTTATAAATTCTAGCAAGCGTCTTCAAATTGTATTTTCCTCATCTCAAATGGTTGATTTGACATCCTAGCTATATCACAAAATTATTTTTTAATAAAAACATTTTTTTAATACATATCTTTCCATCTCTCTTTCTCCCTAAAATATACATTCTGCATATTATTTACCATCCACATCTATTATTATATCCCCTGTTTGTCAAAATATTCTAGAATCTTCTACATTATAATCCACACGTGCGGATATAATTTTTCAACATCGCAAAAATGTAGTGCGTCATTCAAAATAACCTTGAAGTTCTTTGCGAAAAAATTGCGCAGTAGAAATTTGATTTTATTAGTTATAGAAGATTCAGCATTATATAAAAAATTTTAACGCTGAATTAAATCCTCCTTTATTTTCTATAGGCTGTATTATAATAGCCTCAGTGGATGATTGAAAAAATTGAAATATTTTATTATACTCTTGGTATTTACTAAACGTCCATGAAAGGTCTCGAATTAAATTTAATGCCGTCTATAATCTCTCTCTTGAGTCTCGAAGTTGGTTTCAGTATCTTGTTACATATACCTCGTACATAGGTTGACGGACCTAGCATATGGAAAAGAATGAATACGAAAGCGAACGATTGCGAGCTGTAAAAAGAAGTGATCTCTCTATGGAACGATATCATAGGATAATGAAATGTGTGCAGCCTCAAACTACCGATGTATGAATGCTTCTGCGAGTTTAAACGCGTGTGGCTTTTATCTCTGCTCCTCGCTCACTACTTTATACCGGAATAAAGCAACAAGCATTCCTGAGTATATGACCTACCATAAGAAATGCTTTTTTATTCCTTTCTTACCTTCAATTAACTTTATATATATATCTTTTTTAATTATATTTTTTTTCGAAGATTTTAGACAGCAGAAGAATGTTTTTCACAGGCAGAAAATTTTAGTCAAAGCAACATCTATCAGGAATTTTCAAATTAAATTAATAATCAAAACAGGATGCCATGCATAACCCTCATATCAAATTTCAGCTGTCCACCAGCATCTTTTACGCATTAAGCAAATAAAGGCAGGAATTTTTAGCTGAAGTATCATCTATCAGGAAGCAATATACCAAATAAATAGTCAAAACAGGATACCATACGTAGCTCTCCATATAAAATTGCACCTATGCACCTGCATCTTTTGCGCATTTACCGTACGCCTTATCTATCAAAAAGCAACAAATCATCCTTTTTTCTCACAGTAACCTTGAACCTGTTTACATGTATTTGGTTACAGACTTTTGCGTAAACATGACGTCATCAGGATCCTGCGAGAACGTCCTCGAAGCTTAGCACGGACACGAACCACTACAGGTCGAAGCTTCTCCATGCCGGTAAGGTCGGAATCGTGGCCCAGAAACCCCCCTATACATCTACTAACATGCTGTGAAACTTTCAGAGCCGCGGCTGCATTCTTTAACCCCTAAAAGGCGCCCCGCGCCTGGCGCTAGCCTGCCGATGCTGCCTTTTTTTCAACATTTACATCTTTAAAGGCAATCAAAACATTGCAAATTGCAAACCTTTGTGATTAAATTATTTTAGGCACTTTACGTACGGGCAAATCTTAGTAACCTTCAAATTTTATGCCCTGCTTATTTTCGATAAGGAAATTCTGTAATTATCATATTGTTAGAGAGAAAAAATTTGTCAAAAAATATTTAGAGAAAAAAACAGATATATGAACAGATATATGATACCAGATGGCGCTATTTTGGAATATAAGTCCTCAAAACGATAAATAGGAGTGCCACCACATACCACGAGGAGAACGCACGCCTGTAACGGAGAGAACGGAAAACAGCCCACAACCGCGATCACCTATCCTCGGATTTTTGTCTATTCCCAGATGAAAGCTCTACATGTGGCAAATTGAGGAATTACGATTTTTATAGTAGCAGAAGACAATTTAGTCACAAATTTTCTCTGAGGTGGCGCTCTCATCTGGGAATAGGTCTCGCCAGTGGCGGCGTAGCATGGGTTGGTACCTAGGCGGGTTTTTATTGAGCACCCCCCCCCCTCCCCCAACATAAAACAACCAATACTAAACGTGCTTACGTGACTTTATTTGGCTAAAATAATCGATCACATTATCATAATGTTACCAAATGTTACGAGAATGTCATCCATTGCCCTGTAACGATAGTCTAATTGTTCGTAAAATCTATCGAGACATTCTGACATAGCTCTCTGCAGCTCTCCTGGCAACGGTAGTCCAGCGTCTTGGGCCACTTCTCCTGGCATACATTTTCGGAATCTCCTCCTTCCTTTTCTCTCAATCGAAATATCCAAGTCCTCACACTATTTATTTGCGTATGCAATAGCTCTTTCCACTATTTGCATACGTTCGCTTTGAAAACAAATTTTTAGGGCTTTGATTTTTATCACACTTTTTCAGCGATTGACCAGGTGTGACGTTTTCTTTGCTGCGGCTGGGATCGCACATCTCTTCCAGTGTTAATACAAGTTTCTCAAAATTATTCTTCAGTGGTTTAACAGCGTCGTCATGAGCACTCCATCTTGTATCCACTAGTCTTTTGACTGATACGTCCACACTGATCATTAGAATTTCCCATCGATGTGTGGATGATGAAAAGAACGTGTAAACTCTTTCTAATGTTCTAAAAAAAGTTACACTTGAATCAACGCTTCCAAAAGAGTGGACTGCACACAGATTTGGTGAATGATTAGTACAAGGCATAAACAACGCCTTAGGATTACGTTCTTTGATATTTGCTTGTACACCACCATGAACTCCTGCCATGGTTGCAGCATTATCATATCCTTGAGCCCGATATAGCTGTATGTTCAAGTTACTATTCTCCAGCTGCGTAAGGATATTTTCAGTAAGTTCGACTGCAGTCTTTCCAGCTATAGGAAAAAAAACCTAGAAATGATTCCTTCACTTCAACTTGATCGCCTTAAATATGAACATATCTGATGACGTAACTCATCTGATCCACATGTGATATGTCTGGAGTGCTATCGAAAATAATTCCGAAATATTTAGCTTCTTTTATGTCGTTCAGAATGGTTTTTTTTCACCTCTTGCCCCAAAAGGCTGACAAACTCATTTTGAATGTCTTTGGACAAATAAGGATCTACCCGTTTTCGTTTTGTACAGGCGATAGCATGTTCAATTCTTAGCATATGTTCTTTCAGAACTGAGTGATATTTCGACAATAGATTAACTAATTCTAAGAAATTCCCTCTATTTTCTGATTAAACCCCCTCTCTATGCCCTCTAAGATGGAGATTTTGGCGTGCCAGAAAAAGAATAACATCTAAAAGGCAACTCAAAATATCACGCCACATCTTTTTCCCATGGTCAAAGACCACTTGATGTTCATGGTCGAAGGTTTTTTGCAGCTTCAATCAATTTTCCAAGATTTTCTATTTTTCAAAACAGGAGAGATTTTTTTCAGAATTCTCGTGTTCAGACACTTTAGGACTTAATTTCCACCATGAATTAAACCCGTTGGCAAGGCTTTGATGTTTTGCGTCATGGGGCATAAACAATTTGCAGCAAAAACAGTATAAACTGTTTTCTGTTGGAGAGCATATCATCCATTTTCTGAGTACTTTTTCTCCGTTTGGTAACGCTTTATAGAACCATTCTGAATTGAAATGTCGGCTCTTTCCTTCTATTTTATCTCCAGATATTTGGACAGTATCTGAAAATGAGCCATCTCTATTTTGATAGGGGTCACTTCCCGTATTAACAATTTAAAGTCTCAAAGCATCAGGCATTGTTGTTGGCCAAGTAGCAACATCGAAACGAGTTAAATAAGATGCTTTTGTTTTGTCATCATCTGTTTTTCATCATATCCAATTTGCTCTGATTCTTCTTCATTGTCGCTATTCCGTCCTTTTTCTTGGTTATATTTTTCTTGTTGAAGATCTTCTCCACCTTGCAGATAAAAATTAAAAAATAATTACTTGTATTGTTAACACCTAGCTAAAAATTAGCGTTACTTTCTTGAATTAAGAGTTCCTATTCTGATCCCTCTAATAGCTTAATTGGAAAAGCACCTGACCGGAAATCAGAAGTTTTGTGGTTCGATTCCCAATGGAGTGAAGATGGAGTAGGATCTTTTTTCAAGAAAGAATTTTAATTTGAAAATATTATTTTCCATCTAGTCTTATTAAGACGTTAAGCATTTTCTGTTATCGAAGATTCTTAACTTGATCGATATGTGTAGATTTTCTGCCTTCATGGTTTGGAGGGTTGATCTACTTTCGGTAAGGTACAATCTCTGATGATATAGCAGATAAAAATTTAAAAATAATCTAGTCTTTGTCAAATCCGCATTCATTGATGCAGCAGGTCTGATTTTGCTGTATTCAAGTTCAAATCAAACTCAACTTTATCTTCTATCCGCCACTACACTCATTTATTATTTAGTGCGTGTTGACTTTCGACTACCGTGAAGTCGTGAATTATTCTTTGTTTGACTGTAATTTTCTCGCAAGGAAGTGTTGTGTTAAATTAACAAAGATTGCGGAATCTTATGAACAATAACACTGAATTACTCAACGGATATCGTCTGTGGCTACTAACAAGATCTAAGAATACACGATTTTGTTAGGCGCAACTAAAAAAATATAACCAATAGGAAGCAACTCTACTGGTGCCAACCATATTGGATAAGAGACCGCGCGATAATGAAGCTCATTTGAAATGAAGTAAGTGCCATGAGCGAAGACTTCAAGTAAAAGATAAAGAGTTTGTACAATTTTTTAAATCAAAGAAATTAAATTGAGAATAATGTATTTTGTGCCACAGATAATATCAAATAGTAAAAAATAGATAACTTCTAATTCATTAAGGTAACGTATAGAAGAAATATTGATAACATAACGGGGACGAAAATGGGGAGCCGCCACTAGATCTCGCTATAGATAAAATCCGAGGACTGGCGATCCCGAACTGGCGCTAGGTGAAACACATGACGTGCGGTCCTCTTGTAGTAACATATACTTCGTGGTAACGGGTTATCGCTTCGTATTTCTGCTAGCGCAGTACGTCTACTTGTCAAAGCTGATATTACTTCCAGGGTAGATTGGGCACTGGCGTGAAGAAATATATTTTTAGCGTGAAAAAATAAGAAGACATAAATTAAACGAACTTTTAGCACACTGAAATGAAGAGTTAGTGGGGAAATTATGATTTTTCGGTTGCTAAACAAACGTACAAAGTAGCATTTCTTACCCTATTTAAAAAATCGTTTTTATTTTATTTCGTAAAAAATTGAGCCTATTCGTTGAAAAGTATCTAAATTGAAAATTATTTTATAAAATTTCTTTCCAAAACTTTCATATAGCATCTATTTTTAATTAACAGTAATAAAACTTTTATTGTTCTTACGCTTCTTATAGAAAATGTGAATTTCAATTAGCTCAAAATTCCCAATCCCGAAAATAACTTTTGTTCATTAATTAATTTATAACGTAGTAAACAATTTTTTAAAATTATTATCACCTGCTGGAAATTATTTCAATACAGTTTTTGCACAGATATTAAACTTTCTTTGAGGAATCTAAAAATTTTTAAAAAATGGTACTTCTGAAAAGTTAAAAAAATGTCAAATATGTTTTTAAATAAAAAATTAAAATTTATTATAAGAAAATTTAAACACACAAATCTTTCCAAAATTTCAGAAGATTATATTTAAAAAAACTGGTATTCAAAATTAAAATTATTAAAAATTATTTATTAGTCAGTGTTTGGATATTTTCTTCTCTGAATACAAAGTTTATAATTATAATAGTGTAGGTAAGAACCTGTTGGTTGTTTTCGGCTTGGGGGCAATCCTGACCTCGAGATATGCACCGAACGCATCCAATTCATTCTACCGGTCATGGAAGGCTCATACAGCTGTGCATCGAGTGAGGGCCAACTGTCTTCGACTTCTCACACTTCCATGTAAAATCTGCCTATCGGTCTGAAATTTAATTATTCACAAATGAAGAAAAACCTTAGTTGTTCAGTAAATATGTTTCTAGTTAATTCTCCATTTCAAAAAAATTCAACAATCTTTAAAAAATAATTTTACCAAAAATAATGGACACAAAAGGTAAAAAATGATACAGGAACTACACGGAAAAACCTTTTGTTGCAACACTTGCTAAAAATCAGACTAGATTTTTCTATTTTTAGTTTGCAATGGAAGGAAATTGTGGAACTTTTGTAATGTCTACTACATCGAGTAGTAACTAGTAAGTACATGCCGAACTACAAAATTCATTGCAATACAATTAAAAAATGTTACATTTATTTTAAAAAAGGTTTGAACTATTCACAAACCTCTGTAATAAACTAGCAAGCAATGTGTTATAGCCACTTATTAATTTCGGTAAAAGAATATTCTAAATATTACAAGCTAAAACAGAAAAATGTGATTAAAATAAAGCTAGTGGGAATCGAACAGGGGTCTCCGACGCAGCAGAACGAGGATATTCCATCTTTCTAAACTAGATAATGAGACACAGAAATTTTTCGCCCTTATGAAGTATATGCTAGCACTCAAATTGATTTCTATTGAATTATTTATTAATTGTTCACAGTGATTGCATTTTTCAAATTCTTAGCACCATATCTTTAGGTAATCAAATATCTTAATATCGAGATTTTAAAATAATTGTTTGCTCTTTGTGTAAAATTTGTTTTTCAATTGTAACTTTTCGAATGACCATAATTGATTGTAATAAGGATGTTTTGCATCAACTAGAATTGAGTGATTCATAAATTCAAGGAATTTCAGTACAGCAAAGTAGATACTATTACAAATATGAAACAAAATTGAAAATTTAATTAAAATAACTGAAGGTTTCCAAAATTTTGCATTAATATATTACCAAAATTGAACTGTAATTAGCAAGTTAAAAATTAAATAAAATTTAAATTTGAAAATATTTCAAATGAACTATTTTTAAGCCAAAATCGTGAAATTAAAAATTTTAACTGACTGGTTGTAAGATCACAGTTAACCCAAATTTCATTTCTTTCAAAACTTATTTTCCCCAAAAATTCAAACATAGAATTAAATATTAAATCATATTAAATCAAAGAACAATTGATTATAAGTAATTTGATGTTCATTCTTTTTTGTATACAGGTCTAACATAAATATTATTAAAATATTGATTTTATTCCTATAGTTGAAAAAATGACCTACTAGCTCTGCTGGAATCCAAGGCCAGGTCGGAATCGGATGTATATCGCATCAGAAAGGTCTTTAATCTTTCATAAAATTTACACAATATTAACAATATTGTTTTATTTTGTTTTTAAGCCGTTCTGATTATAAACATACAATTTCGGTCTGGCTTCGAATCCCAGAGGAACTAGTGAGTCATTCTTTCACAACTTAGGAATAAAATCAGTATTGAAAAATTGCTAACATAACCTAAAATTGTTCAAAATGTTATGTTTGCGGATCCGTGACAAAAGGCCTAAATGACAAAGCGCCCGCCAATGAAAGTCGCGCAGTCGTGAAAAAGGCCCGAGAATCAGAGAGCGAGTAGGGGCGTGGTGAACAGATTTTCAATTTGTAATATTCTCTCGCTGTCTAGATAAAGAAAAGCACTCTTTTAAGACATTAAGAGATGGCGTTGCTTGTACTAATTTGATTAAAAGATGTTTGTTGAGTTAGTATGAGCGATTCAAAAAATCATCATATAAATTGAGGTACAAAATAGTTTGCGGTTGAATTGATGAAACGGACAAGAGCTCAATTTAACCGCAAACTAGTTTGTACCTCCATTTATATGATGATTTTTTGAATCCCTCTTACTAACTCAACAAACATCTTTTAATCAAATTAGTACAAGCAACGCCATCTCTTAATGTCTTAAAAGAGTGCTTTTCTTTATCTAGACAGCGAGAGAATATTACAAATTGAAAATCTGTTCACCACGCCCCTACTCGCTCTCTGATTCTCGGGCCTTTTTCACGGCTGCGCGACTTTCATTGGCGGGCGCTTTGTCGTTTGGGCCTTTTTTGACGGATCCATGTTTGCAGGAAGAAACTAACTGTTTCCGAGAAAAAATCTAATTCCGGCAGGAATTTCTGAACAGAACCTAAAATTTTTCAAATTTATAAATTGCATTAAGATTTGCATAAATTTTATTGCGAGATTTCTCTAAGATTATATAAAATTGTTCAAATTCATAAATTTTCTAAAAGACCCAACTGGTTTTGATGACAAATTTTTAATTCCGGCGAGAATTCCCTAAGATAACGTAAAATTGGCGAACTTTTGAGTTTTTTTTTAAAGACCTAAGTATCGGTCATAAAATATGCAATACCAGCTCGAATTTTCTAACATAACTTTATAAATTTCGTGCATTTGTAAGTTTTCTGCAAGACCAAACTGCTTGGATCATACACATTTAACGAGAAGACTTTTAGCGAGACTCTCTTGTGCACACGCTTCACATTCGCACTACTTCCCTCGACGGGTTAAGTACGCATGTTGTAAAATATAAAATTTCCATGAGAAATCCCTAACATAACCTATATTTGGCCGAACTTGTAAGTTTTCTAAAAAACCTAACTGTTCTTGTTAAAAAATGGCTAATTCCGGCAAGATTTTCATAACATAACCTGAACGTTCTTTGTCAAGACCTATTTAAAATAAATATATTCTTCTTGATAGAAAAATCTTAATAAACTAAAACAATTAGAACTTCACATGTTTATTAATATCAGCTATTATTTAAATCAAGAAACAAGAATAATATTTGCCGCGAGCTCTATTGAATATTTTTTTATTTAATTCCAACATTACTGATTTTTCTGACTTTATACTATGAGGACTTCCAGCTTACGAACTCGCACTTCTATGTTTGAATTTTTGGGACAATTAAATTTTAAAAGAAACAAAATTTGAGTTGACTGAGACCATACCACTATCGTCTCAAAAGAAGTTTTACTCTAAAAACAAAAGATAAAGTTTACATCGATTCCAGGTGTAAGTTTCACTAAAACAAAAAATTAATCTTGCCGGTTAAACTCAACACGAGTCACAGATAATTTGCTGTTTTCAACCATGCCTCAGTAATCTTTCGCCTCATAATCGCTTCAATTTTATTAGAAAAATATCTAGAGTTACGATGCCAGTGCATTCTACCGTCGTTGCAGAGTATTACACTAGAATAAAATCGCGATTCCACGTGTGCCAGTTTCTTTTAACTAAGTGGTGTAAAATAAGGTATAGTATGTTTACAATAGTCTAAGGTATTTCAAAGAAGAATTATAACAAACGACAACGTTGTATTTGTGTGTGTGTTTTTTAAAAATGTATTCTTAATTGAATGCTTAGAGTCACATCAAATGCCAGGGTCATTAGCAACTGTACTATAGGTTTCATTGTAAACTGTAGGGTATCCATGGGCTAAATACTACACTGAAAAAAAGGATTACTGGTACCAAGTGAATTTTACTTGGCTGAAGTAAGTGAAAGTCCTGTTTATTTTCAAAAAAATATTTGTTAGAGACAAATAAATACGACCTGTTGGTCGATGGGAAATGTTTCTTTGAATCAAAGAAATATTAATTTAAGACAAAAAATATACATTTTACACCAAATGAATGATTCATTGTTCGAAATGAATGTCGCATGAATTGGACTGAATATTTCTTTGAGATGGGGAAAAATGAATTGAAGGAAAAAAATATATTTTAAGGCCAAGCAAATATTTTATAGGCTCAAAAAACTATTTCCCCACAGCAATTTTCTGAATATTTGAAGCACAAAAATATATCTCTTCATTCAAAAAATTATTTCTTTGGCCTAGACCATGCGCGAGTGCAATAAAGTAGTTAGTTTTTCAATTGTAGTACAAATTTTCCTATATACCAGGTGTATACATATGAAACCGGTATTTTTTCAAGAAAAAAACACATTTATTTCAAGAGAATGATAACAAATATTTTATTCAAAGTATGCACCCT
>NC_046658.1:33063707-33065074 GCF_010883055.1 Belonocnema kinseyi
AGAGGGAGCTCTTCTTAATATTTTGACACCAAAATCATGTCGATACACCTTACCGACTGCGAGTAAAGCCACCCACGCTTTAACTTGACAGACTGTATACAGCTGGTAAGCAACTGGATTCTTTTAACCTTAATTATAATTATTATTGTTATTAATATACATATTTAGATTGAACAAATCACATAATTTTAAATCTTGATGAACCTGAAACAGAAAAATTCGATGAAAAATCCACACCCAGCAGAAATTGAACTTGGCTCCATCGAGTATAAAGTCCACAGCGTTGACCACGACGCTAACGTGACATGGAAATTGTAAGGCGGAAAACCGTATTTAAACCTCGCCATAAATGCCAAAGAAATATCTCTTTAAATCAAAAACATGGATATTTAATTTAACGATATATTTCTGTAATCTAAAGAAGTATTCAATTGAAACAAATGACGCCAAATTGTTAAGTTTAAGACTTAAAAATATGATTACTTCGTTGGAATAAATGTTTACTTGTTATGAATAGCGGAAAAGAGAAATTTTTTTGTATTAAATTCGATAAACGAATTTCACAACAAAGAAATAATTTCAGAAGAATCGTTACATTTTCAGGAGGAATACAAAGATCCTGATGCACAAATTATCGAGGACAAAATAATGCATCATTTTTCTCCTCCTGTAGAATTTTCAACAAATCAGGGTAAATAAGATAGAGAAGATTTATCTTTTGATTATAAAGAAAGAGAAGTGAATTCTTGGAGGAGTTGGAAAAGAAACAATTTGAGTCTTGAAAGTGTGACAAGTAAATAAAAAAAGGTATATTCTATCAGTCAGCTACGGCGTTGGGCTCACACAGTCAACCAAGGTGGCACATACAGAGATAAAATGCTCGAATTTGTGAATATTTATTGCAAAATTTTGCATCTACCGTTGACGATGGTCTTACCGCATGATGAAGATTTGCGTCGTTAGGCATTACATGCCAAAAATATTTAGGATGTAAAGTTTTTAGATTTAAAGCTTCAAAACTTTGGTTATCAAAATTTAAAATCACTCACAGAATCGTATCTGGGAAAGTTAAAAAATTTGTTACCAGAAGAACGTTTGAAAGTAGTGCAGTACTAGAAACACAAGCTCTTACATTTGTTACTAATGTTAAGAAAGCCGTTCAAGAAATTGGAATTCATAATACATATCATAAAGATCAAAGTGCATTTCATTTAGAAATACCCTCCGGGAGAACACTCACGGTGGAAGGCGAAAGTCACATTCAATGTCTTGTACAGTCTGTCAAGTTAAAGCGTGGGTGGCTTTACTCGCAGTCGGTAAGGTGTATCGACATGATTTTGGTGTCAAAATATTAAGAAGAGCTCCCT
>NC_046658.1:33065174-33066638 GCF_010883055.1 Belonocnema kinseyi
AATGGGTCAACTCGAGCCTAACCTAGAAATAAATCTAACTTAGCCTAACCTAACCTAACCTCACGAAACACAATTAAACTGATTGTGTTGTCCCGTTGTGTTAGCGGTACCGTTTGAATCAGCTCGGGCTTAACCTACATAGAGGTTTAACCTATCCTAACCTAACAAAACCTGACCTAACCTTATCTAGCCGAATGAATTTCAACCACATGCGTAGCTATGTAAGCGTACGGTTCTCAGTCTTAAATGTGTGCTATATTTAATAGGTTAACTCGATCTTGATATACAAATGAATCTAACTTAACAGATTCTAACGAAATTTTGCTTAACGCAACACAACTTAACTTAAGTGTTCCCGTTGTAACACAATGAAATTCATTTCATTATATTACAGGTGTTTAAAAATTTAGGCGCACATTACTCATTTAAAGAAACTTAGAAGTACAAGTAGAATTGACTCCATTTCAATTAACCTGAGAATGTTTATATCAATTAAAATGTAGAACTGTAACTTAAACATGCAAATGAATAAGAGTTTTATTCAAAAATTTTTTCTTTCTGCTTTTCTTAGGCTTAAGGGATATATTTATACTATCTTTCGTGTTTACATTTTATCTTGCTTTTTATCGTAATTAAATTGATTTATAGACCTACTTCAGTCTATTTTCTGTTAGGTTAGGTTAGGTTTTTTTAGGTTAGGATAGATTTGACCTCTTTGCAGGTTAAGCCCAAGCTGATTCAAAATGGTACCGCAATCACAACGAGACAACACAATCAGTTTAATTGTGTTTCCTGACGTTAAGTTAGGTTAGGTTTGGCTACGTTAGGTTTATTTCTAGGTTAGACTCGAGTTGACCCACTCGCTGTAGCACACATTTACTACTGGGAAAATGTGCTTCCAGAGCTTTACGTGTAGTTCAATAAATTTCTGTTAATTCAGGTTAGTTGAGGTCAGGTTCTGTTGGGTAACGTTATTTTAAATAAGTTGATATCAGGCAAGGGTTGATCCATCACAGGTTTCGACATATTTTTGAAGTGAAAATTTACAACACTGGCATTATTTTGAAATTTATTTGCCTCAGTGCATGATTTTTCGTCATTTTTTGAGGTAATGGCTCAACCATGACGTGATGGGTGATTTTTGATACCGAATTTGAATTGAGCGGCGCCCCAAAATCTATAGGAATACGTGTGTCTTGCTACCAGATCCGCAAACTTTTTTTTTGTGTGGCTGTGCAATTGAGATTCCACAATTGGTCCAAACTGGCCATATTTGCGTTTGAAACTAAAAACAGAGGGGACAAATGTTTTTCTTCACCTAATATCAACCGTTGAATAGTACAACTGTGAGTCATCGATGAGACTGATTGTACAGTCTGTCAAGTTAAAGCGTGGGTGGCTTTACTCGCAGTCGGTAAGGTGTATCGACATGATTTTGGTGTCAAAATATTAAGAAGAGCTCCC
>NC_046658.1:33066738-33072412 GCF_010883055.1 Belonocnema kinseyi
ATTTTTTTTCAATTGGTTATAAAAACACGTAAACTCAGAAAATGTGGACTGTGACTGCACCATATATCTAGTCGGGAGTGGTGCTGACTGAAAACAGATGATATGGAGCGATTCGCGCGCCATCTGTTTGTCATTCTAAGGACTTATTGAACTACCCTCGTAGCACACATTTGCTACTGGAAAAATATGCTTCCAGAGCTTTACGTGTAGTTGAATACATTTCTGTTAATTCAGGTTAGGTGAGGTCAGGTTCTGTTGGGTAAAGTTATGTAAAATAAGTTGATATCAGGCAAAGGTGGATCCTTCACAGTTGTCGACATGTTTTTGAAGTGAAAATTTGCATCACGTGCATGATTTTGAAATTTATTTGCCTCAGTGCATAATTTTTCGTCATTTTTTGAGGTTATGGCTCAACCATGACGTGATGGGTGATTTTTTATACCGAATTTGAATTCAGCGCCCCAAAATCCATAGGAATACGTGTGTCTTGTTACCAGATCCGCACACTTTTATTTTTTTGTGTGGCTGTGTTGTTTAAACCTAAAAATCTATACGTAGAAGCATTTAAATCTGGAGAATTAACTTCAATTAAGTAATAATTAAATGTAATTCAAAGATAATTAAAGCTGATAGAAAAATAGTGAGTAAATTCTTTTATTCTAGAGCTTTTTAAAACTTTTAAAAACTTAAAGCTTTTAAACTTTAAAACTATTAAATATTCTTGGTTTAAAAGTGGATATCTCGAAGAAAAACCGGGAAAATTTGATAATCCGGTTGATTTTAGTTTTGGAGATTCTTTTAGTTCAAAATACGAAATTGAAGGCTGTCAAAATGCTGCAATTATACGCTGTGGCTGGTGTTAAAAGTCCCTACGTCTTGAACATTTTGTTCTAGTTATCAAGACTTTTCAGACTTTAGAAAATAAACAATATTAAAAAACCCTTTCTTCTAAATTGTATTAAATATCATAAAAGTTTATAATAATAATTATGCCGCACTCTATTAAAAAAATTTTACGGAGATAAATGAAAAAGAATAAAATAAACCGCTGGCGATCAAAAGGGGATATACCCGAAACACCGTTGTTTTAATTGGCCCTCAACTTTTATTAGGATACAAGGAATTTTTCTGGAAAAGATCAGGCAATTGTGTTTTATAGTTCTAAATTCATAATTGATTTAAGAACTCAGCGGTGTCTCGTACGAGTGCTGGCTCGTCCTGCAATACCAACTTTTATATAACAGCGGACGATTGGAAGGTCAAGCCGGACATCAAAACACGTACGAGACAGCCCTGATATCATAAATCAATTCTGACTTTGAAATTCGTTCGACTTCCGAAGCATTTGAAACTTTCAATATCTAATTTACGCTATGAGAAGAATAAATATGCTTATAAATTTTTTGTACAAATTTATTGAAATTCTATAAATTCACTTTTTAAAAAAGACTTGATTGGCCAATCAAGTTCGACCAATCCTCACGGTGGGTCGCTCTGGCCAATCACAGGCATCGTAGAAAGTATATCTAAGAACATCATGACCTGATACCTCAGTTTCAGGTCAGCCCTGAAGATGTGAACTACAATGTTCACGAAACGTCGGCAAGCAATTCGTAGTTTTTTACACGAGTGAAAACCGAAATATCTCGTTTTAAAAAAATAAATCATCGTAAAGCATAAAATCTATTATCTATAAATACCGTTAGTTTGATTATATAATGGTGCATATTTTCTGAAATTATGATTAAAAATTTTTTAATTTATCTGTTATATCATCAGAGATTGTACCTTACCGACAGTAGATCAACCCTCCAAACCATGAAGGCAGAAAATCTACACAATATCGATCAAGTTCAGAATCTTCAATAACAGGAAATGCTTAACGTCTTAATAAGACTAGATGGAAAATAATATTTTTAAATTAAAATTATTTCTTGAAAAAAAGATCCTACTCCATCTTCCCAACCAAAATGTGACTGTCTCCTCCGCGTCAGATGTATAAGTGTATCATTTTGTGCCTAAATCAAATATTTGATTCACTATCTACTCCTGTCTTTGATTCCATTTTCAAATCCCCATTTCTCAGCTCTTTCCCTTTATCCAATGCATTCCTTCCGTTAACTATTTTTTATTATGATGGTTGGGTTGAAGCTACAACAGCCCCCGACGCTTGGCTATTCCCGGTGAGTCTCATTGTAGACTTGAGCGTGACCCAAAAGCTTTCTTTATAGGCTAACGGCCGCAGCCACGCTATTGGCCAATATGTCCGACTTACTTATGCAGTTACTGTCCATAACTGACCGACACTTCCTCCCAAAACCAAGGTTTCCGTATCCATAAACATTTCTATTAAGACTTTGATCTCCCTCCGGCCGAGTTTGAGTATTTCCTTCACTCGATTACGGCTTCAATTTAAGCTGCTAAGTGTTTGAGCCTTTCTACAGCCAATTTAGAAGCACTCCCATACTATCAGCGGCGTAGTCTGTGTTGCATTCAGGGACATTTTAGCAGTCCTGCTGTCTGAGCAAATACAAAGGTTACAATGCACCCATATGAAGCAGATTTTGGACAATTTGAACAAATTAAGATGAAAATAATACATCCATTTAAAGTTAATTTTGAATAGTGTCGGGGCCAGCGAAACATTACGCTGTCCCCGCCATATTGTTTTCGGCACAGGGTGTAGTTTTTAGGGGGTTAAATTAGTTGCATAAATCTGAACAAATTATGACGATAATAATTCACCAATATAAAGTTGATTTTGGATAATGTCGGGACCAGCATTATGTTTCGCTGAATCCGATATTTTTTGTCGAACAGGGGGTAGTTTTTAAGTGCTGAAGGTTGTTTCAAACATTTAAACTATTTAGGACAAAAATAATGCACCCATGTAAACTTCATTTTGGATAATGTCGGGGCCAACAAAACGTTTCGCTGAACCTGCGATGCTATTTTCCGCACAGGGGGCAGTTTTTGGGGGTTGAAATTGACTGCACAAATTTGAAAAAATTTGGGAGAAAATAATACATCCATATAAAGCGTATTCTGAATAATGGCGGGGCCAGCGAAACGTTTCTCTGGCCCCGCCATGGTGTTGGTTGCACAAATTTGAACAAATTAAAACCAAAATAATGCATCCATATAAAGGTGATATTGGATAACTTCGTGACTGGCGGTACGTTTCGCTAGATCCGATATGACATTTACTCAACAGGGGGTAGTTTTTAGGGGTTGAACTTGGTTGCACGAATTGGAACAAATTAAAACGAAAATAATGCACCCATATAAAGTAGATTTTGGAAATGTCGAGACCAGCGGTACGTTTCGCTGGCCCACCAATGTGTTTGCCTAACTGGTGGTAGTTTTTAGGGGTTCAATTTGACTGCACAAATTTGAACAAAATGAGAAGAAAATAATGCACCCATATCAAGTTGATTTGGATAATGTCGGGACCAGCAGTACGTTTCGCTGGATCTGATATGACTTTTGAAAAACAGGAGGTGGTTTTTAGGGGTTGAAGTTGGCCGGAAAAATTTCAACAAGTGAAGATAAAAATAATACATGCATATAAAGTTGATTTTGGATAATGTCGGGGCTAGCAAAACGTTTCGCTGGCCCCGACTTGGTGTTTGCCTAACAGAGGTTTTTTTTAGGGGTTGGAGTTGACTGCACAAATTTGAACAAAATAAGAAGGAAATAATGCACCCATATAATGTTTATTTTGGAAAATGTCGGGACCAGCGGTACAGTTTTCTGGCCCCGCCATGGTGTTTGCCTAACAGAGGATAGTTTTAAGGGGTTGAAGTTGACTGCACAAATTTAAACAAACTTGGACGAAAATATTGCACCCATATAAAGTAGATTTTGGACAATGTCGAGACCAGCGGTTCGTTCCGCTGACCCACTATTGTGTTTGTCTAACTGGGGGTAGTTTTTAGTGGTTCAATTTTACTGCAAAAATTTGAACAAAATGAGAAGAAAATAATGCACCCATATCAAGTTGATTTGGATAATGTCGGGACCAGCAGTACGTTTCGCTGGATCTGATATGACTTTTGAAAAACAGGAGGTGGTTTTTAGGGGTTGAAGTTGGCCGGAAAAATTTCAACAAATGAAGATAAAAATAATACATGCATATAAAGTTGATTTTGGATAATGTCGGGGCTAGCAAAACGTTTCGCTGGCCCCGCCATGGTGTTTGCCTAACAGAGGTTTTTTTTAGGGGTTGGAATTGACTGCACAAATTTGAACAAAATAAGAAGGAAATAATGCACCCATATAATGTTTATTTTGGAAAATATCGGGACCAGCGGTACAGTTTTCTGGCCCCGCCATGGTGTTTGCCTAACAGGGGGTAGTTTTTAGGGGTTGAAGTTGGCTGCACAAATTTAAACAAACTTGGACGAAAATATTGCACCCATATAAAGTAGATTTTGGACAATGTCGAGACCAGCGGTACTTTTCGCTGGCCCACCATTGTGTTTGCCTAACTAGGGGTAGTTTTTAGCCAAATAAATGGTCCTCTTACACATGTCAGGAGAGTTCGTTTGTAGGGATCCTTTCATTTTACCCAGGAGAGCCTTTTTATAGGGATCCTTACATACATATCCATACAAATTGCAAAGATAATTTTACCCGTTTCAAATCAACCCGAAATAAAATGGCTCGTCTTTAGTTTTACAGCTACAAAAGGAAAGTTATATCGTCTAATCTTGGAAGGAAATATGTCCTAATGACATAAAGCCTAGGGCGTCAGCTATTAACGAAAACAATGGTTACGAATGTCTAAATGAATCAAGCGCTAATGGAAATTTAAAATTCTTTTCTATTAAAATCTTTTCAATCGGAGAGTCTCTATGAAAATGATGTGATATCTTATAAAATTGTATTATACAATTCAAGGGTTAGGTTTTTGTTTACCATAAGAAATTTTTAAAAGCCACTTTTTAATGATATAAATTTATTATTTGTTTAGAAGGAAGATGAGCGGTTAAAGGTATTACAAAATGAAACATAAGTCTAGGTAAGTAATCCCGGTCATGAGTCACAAACATATCTAGAAAGGGTATGAATAAAGCCGTACAATTTGTCAAAGTGAACAAGGGTAGACTTGAACTTATGAGCTGATTTGGAGGAAAAAAAGAAAAAAACATGCTAGTTCCCAAAATGCTCTTCATTTCCCAAAATTCCCAAAATGAGTGCTTCACGACGATCGAACTTTCGCGGCAGACACCACTGCGATCAGAGTGTTCAGAATTGTTTTTACGCACTACAGCAGTGTGATGTCGCAGCGATGAAAAACGTTTTATTCACAGTACTGGCAACTTTTTAGGCTTTATGCTTCAGCTGATCGTAAAAATGTATTCGGATTAATTGACGTCGTTTTGCGTCTGGTCATCGATTTATGGTAAGTGATTCACTCATTATCCTAATTTGGATAAAATGTGATATGTCCATAATATTTAAGCGATGTAAATGTTCAATAATAAATTTTATTTTCATTTTTTAATGCTAAATGTTGGAAAATATTTGAAGAGTGGCAGTCCAAAAGAACTGTAATACTTCTCTTCTTTAGCGTTTCTTAGTAATTAAAATAAAAAATTAATTTGTTTTAAGTAAAATACCGAGATGCCAGTGCCATTCTAACCTAAAGCTTGAAAACTTTTTGAATTTT
>NC_046658.1:33072512-33076577 GCF_010883055.1 Belonocnema kinseyi
TCATGTCCCTTGACCCCCTGCGATATACATACTTCTTTATTACTATATTAAAATGCGATTTCTAGTAAATATTTTCACCGGGCTGTTTAATTTGTTTTTAAGAATTGGCGGGCCAATAAACCTATTTTCGTAAAAATGTCCCTGAGCATCTTTTAGACTTTTGGACTGTTTAAGTATTATTGGCATATTATTTTTTATTAAAATTATGATAATAAGTGGATCACTTACCATAAATCGATAACCAGGCGCAAACGACGTTAATCAATCGGTTTAAATTGTTACGATCAACTGATGCATAAACCCTAAACAGCTGCTAGGACTATGATCAAAACGGGTCTTATAACTGTGACATCACAATCCTGTTGCGCGTGAAAATAATTCTAAACACTGTGATCGCAGTGGTGGCTGCCGTGAATGTTCGAACTGTGATTCACGCGAATGATCATCGTGAAGAACTTGCGTGGTCACCGTGAACACGTCACTTTCATATATTCTTGAGAATTTTGAAGAAACCAAGAGAGTTAAGAAACGCGAAGAATGGCTTTGAGCCTCTCAGATAAAAGCCGTAAAACTCACAATGCAATTGAGTATCGGAACAAAACGCTTTGGCGGAACATTCCCTCATCATCTTGAGAGGTGGTGATAAAAACATGTCTAGGGCGGCCAGATGGCTGAAGGGGAAAAACAGACACCTCTTCTGCCCCCCTCCACTACCACTGCTCCATGTATCCAAGTAGACACGTAGACTTTTTTTACAATAAAGCTCTCAACTAATCGTGATTAACGTTTAAAAAACCATTCAGAATACTTACGGGTTGGTTTTTTTGTTACCGATTGACTGATTGACAATCTGCGTAAAAAAATCACCTGTTATAGAAATACACAAAAACAACGCTATGTATGCGACAGTCTGCTCATCAGGATAGAAAACCGAATAACGAGACGCAATTAAGTCCCATATTTCTAAGGAGTTTTACCGTATTATGCGTGCTAAACTGATTGCGCGTCCTCTATACGTGTCGCGACCAACTGCGAGCGCGGGCGCTTTTGAACGTTGAAGTCTAGAAACCCATTTCGGTAAAATTGCAGGCGTAACCTGTTTTTTCGTCAAAAGCGCGAAAAATATGGACATTATTCCAAAAATACGAACTAACGGACACAGAGCTACAAAAAACGGACATCTCCGTATTAAAACGGACGCCTGGTCACCCTAGACATGGCATAACTTGTATAAACAAAGTTACTTTTTTCAGGTGGGCAAATTCAACACACTAATCAAGAATTCGTATGGAGATTCATAGAATTCATCGATTATAAATTCAATTTAAAACTCATAGACAATTTTCTAATCACACACAACAAAATTATCGCTGCAATTACAGAGTGGTCCCGGCTACCCGGTACTGGGAGCGAAAAAGAAAGGACGTGCTACGGGGTACATCCAGGTTTTTCGTCCTGGTCGACATCGACGGTCAATCACTGAATGCTGAGACCTTGTCGGGGATTCTTCCGTAAAAAGAGTAAAGAGAATAGTTAAGGGAAAAAACTTAGGGGTCCGAGTGAGTTTGAGGTTTCTTTCATTATTCTCAAATCAGAATCTATATATAGAGTTAAAAGCGGGTTGATCATCCTTATACATTTATCAATTCTGACGCCATGTGCCATTTCCGGAACCTCAGAAAATGGACTTTAGAAAAGTTTTGTTAAAGGCTGCCGATTGATACATTGGTCCGCTCTCTAGTTAAAGTCGTGAGTTTATTCAAGCACACCCTGTCCAACATAGCGGCTCACTGGAAGATCCCCTAGAGACTGACAGAGACACTATAGTTTCCCTCTTCTTGTCGCGCGTCGTGAGCGGTAACGTATCCATGCCCGATCAAGATGGTGGCTTGCGTGTTGCGTGAGGCTAGGCATGCACTCCAATGCTATGGCAGGTCTATGTTCATGTGAATATGGTTGGAGACGATATACATGACTGAGTTGCGCGCGCAACCTATTTATCCTCTTCTGAATTTGAAAACTCGAAGGTGCAAGATTGCCGGTCGGAAAACTTCGGCGGTTCTACTTATATCTCGATCCGCTTTGAAATAAAGTCAAGAAATTTGAATTTTAATCTTTGCAGGTTTCGATGCTTCTATTATAAAGCTATGTTATATTATATTATATCATACTATAAAAGTTTTCTATTTCTATTTTGATCTCCATCTTAAAGAAATTCAAGAAATTGGCGATTTTCAAATAAAACGAAGCCACATATTTTCTCTTCGAATTTTTACCTGAACAGATAATAATTAAATCATTAAATCATAACACATTTCTGTGTCTATATTACAATTCCTCTTGTCCTTAGGCGGTATTACTCCTCTATAACACTATTTTCTTCGATATTATAATCATATTAATATTAATATTAAAATTAATATTAATATTAATTAGCTCTAAATGATTCTGCTGGCGTTTTTAAGCGTTTGATGTTGGATTTATCTATTAAACCAAAAAATTTTAAATAGCCTCCTCACTTTCGAAATTATAAATTTTTTTTGTTAGAATCAATTGGAATTAAACAATTACAAATTATAGCCTCCTAGAATTTGTTTATATTATACTTTATTGAGAACTTCTTGGGACTTCGATTTTTAAGATTTAAAATTGCTAGCCATTCAAATTGAAACTCTGAAAACTCCGGCACAATCATTTACAGCTAATTAATATTAATGTTAATATTAATAGCTGTTGATATAATATTATTATAATTATATTGTCATATACAGTATTATTCACGGAATTAATATTCTGATATTGCATATAGAAGAGTTACTAGCGCGAAACATTGAAATCAATAAAATCGCCAATTTCTTGCATTTCTTTTTTTGCGGACTAGTTCATAGAATATTAATATTAATACTGTTCTATGTAAAATTAAAAATAAAATATTTGTATGATAAATCTATCTGCGTTACCTATCTATAAATATTTATATCAATAGTTTAAAAGAAAAACACTTTAAAGAAATATGTGGATCGTTTCTTGACAACCCATCTTATCGTTTTCTTAAATTCAAATATAATTAAATATATTTATATTATTATTATAATAATCTTATGTCAACCGATATTAATATGAACATTAATATTAATTAGCTGTAAATTAATGTGCTGGAGTTTGAAACGTTGGAAGTTGAATTTATCTAAGAAACCGAAAAAGTTTAAATAGCCTTTACAAATTAAAAAATTTATTTATGTGAATCATTTGAAATAAAACAATTACAAATTATAAGTACTACCAAGTACAAAATTTTGTATTAACACTTTTTAAAATTACTAGCAATTTTAAATCTTAGAAATCAAAGTCCCAAGTAGTCCTGAAAAAAGTATAATATAACCAAAATCTAGGAAGCTATAGTTTGTAATTCTTTAATTCCAAATTATTCTCATTAATAAATTTTATAATTTCGAAAGTCCGGAGGCTATCTAAACTTTTTTGGTCTAATAGATAAAACCAACATCAAACGCTTAAAAACTCCACCAGAATCATTTACAGGTAATTAATATTAATATTAGATAATTATAATATTAAATAAAATAGTGATATATAGAAGTAATATAGCCTAAGGACAAGAGGAACTGTGATATAGACACAGAAATATGTAATGATTTAATGATTTAATTATTATCTGTTCAGGTAAAAATTCTAAAAGAGAAAATATGTAGCTTCGGTTTATTTGAAAATTTAAGAGGGCAAAAGAATATTGTTAAAACTTGTAAAGTATACAATAAAGACAATAAATTCTATTCTATTCTATATACATATAATTATAATATCACATACTTAATTCTATAATTTATTTTCATTATGTATAATAATATACACAATATAAAGTGTGTAATATAATGAACAAAATATAATATACAACAAAATATCAGTCACGGTATTAATATTCTGAAATTGCATGTATATTTTTATTTTGAAATTGCGCGAAATATTCAAATATCATTAAAATCGCCAATTACTCTAATTTCTTTCAAATGCCGATCAAGATATAAATACGACTATTATAGTATAACA
>NC_046658.1:33076677-33084298 GCF_010883055.1 Belonocnema kinseyi
TTATTTGTTCCCCTATGAAATCAAATAACTAAATTCAATGGTTCATTTAAATTTTTACAAAACAGAAATTCTCATTTCGTTTGTATACATACTGGACGAAAATTCGTCGTTCCTGTCGGTCATTCTCTCACTGAACAGCGTAGGCTAAGAAAGGATCGCAAAATTTCCCGGCCTAATTACCGGAAAATCCCTGTCCAGTTGGACCGCCAATGTTCGTGAACCTTTTTTATGCTCCGCACCCTTAAGGGCATGTGTCACTTACAGTTTCACCGGCTTTTTTCAACAAAGGTGAAAATTTTTAAAAACTGAATACGGAGATGCTATAAAATATCATAAAAGACGTCCCAAGACTCTTTTTTGAGGGATAATAACAAAAAAATGTATTGTGCTAAATAAAAATTTTATGCATCTGCATTATTTTGAGGTTACGTCGTTCTTCATCTCTTTCTTTTCCATCACCAGGAAATTATTGATGAAATAAACTTTTTTTATTGGCTGCAAACAAGGTTAGTTCCCGGAGATTAGTTACTATGTTTATTTGCAAGTCCAAAGTTTTCGGCCAGAAATATTGTGTAGTTTGGAAGTAACGCTTGGGTGAATTGTAACACACATAACGTCGACATATACATGCACGTTGTTAGCAATATCAAAACAATTTTGATAAAAAAAACACAAAAAAGTGTGCAGGGACGTCCGTTAGCATGTTCGCTATCAGTTTCCAGATTTTGAAGGGAAAATATTTTTTATTCTAGGAAAAAAGCCGGGGGAGTCTAACACTGAAAATATCGATACTATTTCCTAAGCGCTATCCAAATTAATCACATTTTGCTAAATTACAAATTTTTTGAATTAACCTACAAAAAAAGTGTGTGGGGACGTCCGTTAGCATGTTCGCTATCATTTCCCAAATTTTTAAGACTAAATATTTATTATTCTAGAAAAAAAGCCGGGGGAACCTAAAACTGATAAAATCTTCAATTTTCAAAGTATCACATGCCTTTAATAACAATGCCTATACATCTCCTGGCTCAGCCAAGATGGTTACTTTAAGGATCTAATTGTTAGGATTATAGAGAGAGACTACGCCAGGAACTGGAAATTTTTCAGTTCTTGCTTGGTTTTAATTGGTTTTCCAATCCCCAAATTACTCCCCGTCTTATTCGAACCATTTTGGTAGTCGGGTTGCACTTTAACCGAATAAATTAAATTTCATTACTTGCTAAAAATTGGTAATGTGAACATCTTTTTAGAAACTGAACAAATTCTGTGAGGATTAAAATTTTAAACCGGATACAAATTTATACCTTTTTTCGCTAAGTGATATGAGTTCTTCTACTTTGTTGTAATTGTTGCCAAAAACAGGTATGTTTATTATTAGGGCAAAAAAGCATTTCAGTGTTGAAATGTTGTCACAGGCTTACACTGCCCAATATGTCTAAGGCATTTTTTTGGTTAGAGTTGGATTTTTTATTTGATCATTTTTGCACGGGGCTGTCCCGGTATATATCATCAGTCACGGACGTATTTTTAAAATGCAATCAAATGATCTGATGCGAGCAGTCTGTCCAGACATATTGGACAAACCCTGGTTTTCACCCCATAATTGACGGACTGGGTTGCAATCAAGTACACGATGAGGGGACCTACAGCTTAAGGTGGGTTCCGAACCACCAGAACCTCGGTAAATGTACATTGAAAAATTTCTAGAGGTATCGGCTCAGGGATCGAAAAAACGTTAATGGTTTTCTTTTCTAGTAGCTTAAGAAATTTAAATTTTTACTTCCACTCAAGCAAGGATTTTTTTCATACTCTGTAGGTTGATATCAGTAAAAAAAATTGATTTACAATTGCAAACATATAATATTAACATGAACCTTGGTATTTTTATGTTTTGTGCAACGTTTGTTCAAATCTTTAAAATCTCTGTGTAATTTTTGTGAAATAATTAAAGCCTCTGTGAAACCCTTTAAATCCACCCAAAAATCTTTGCAATCTTCGGGAATTCATTAAAATATTTTCAATCCTTTGTTAAATAGTTACAGTTTCAGTGAAAATTTTTTAATCTGTACGAAAACCTTTCGGAATTTTGTTAAATCTTTGTAAAATATTTAGGAATTCATTAAAATGGTTGTGAAACATTTGTAAAACCTTTGTCAAACCTTTAAAAACATTAAAAATATTATATATTAATATTATATGTTATTAAAATCTTTGTTAAATATTTAGGAATTTATTAAAATCTTTGTGAAATGTTTGTGAAACCATTAAAAAATTTTTAATAATATTGAAATATTTTATAATATTTGTGAAATTATTAAAATCTTTGTAAAATATTTCGGAATTCATTAAAATGGTTGTGAAACATTTGTAAAACCCTCGTCAAACCTTTAAAAACATTAAAAATATTATTTAATTATTTATATTATATATTATTAAAATCTTTGTAAAATATTTACGAATTCATTAAAATCTTTGTGAAATATTTGTGAAACCTTTGTGGAACCTTTAAAAATATCAAAAATTTTTTCGAAATATTTGATAACATTTGTGAAATTATTAAAATCTTTGTATAATATTTAGTAATTCATTAAAATTTTTGTGAGAAATTTGAGGAATCTTTGTGAAACCTTTCAAAATATCAAAAATATTTTTGGAATATTTGATGATATTTGTGAAATTATTAAAATCTTCATGAAATATTTAGGAATTCATTCAGATGTTTGTGAAACATTTGTAAAACCTTTGTGAAACGTTTAAAAATATTTAAAATTATTTTATAATATTTGTGAAATTATTAAAATCTTTTAAAATATTTCGGAATTCATTAAAATCTTTGTGAAATATTTGTGAAACCTTTGTGAAATCTTTAAAAATATTTAAAATTATTTTGAAATATTTGATAATATTTGTGAAATTATTAAAATTTTGGCATCATGAATAACATAAAATAGACCTATTGTTCCCTAGAATCCTCGATTTTATCCGTAATTTATTACATAGTAATCACACAGTTTTAATTGAAAGACATGGGGTTGAGAGTGATAGCACGGAGAAAAATGGATGGTCAAAGTTTTATGGTCAAAATTTAGAGAGCCAGAAAGTCTTTCTACATGGTCGAACGGTCCTTCCAAAATTTTTTCGACATGGTTAAAAAGACTTATTTTATCGCCAGTCTGACTTTTATAAGAACATCAGGCTCACAATTAGGGAAAACCAAGGTATCCTTTTCGGCATGGTGAATACGCACATATTGTTTTCACTCATTTCGACCATCCACGAAGGAGCAGATAAGCCATTGCGTATGGTAAATTTCTTGATTTTTGCGCGTCAGTCATGCGCGTGAAAATTTAAAGGGTATCGCTAGTTTGCTAGCATATAAAACTCGTAGAACGCTTGGTGCTTTCTGTTAAAAAAATGTTTTTACCCAAGATTTCCGTGTAAAGTGAGTGCATTTATTGAGGATTGATGGAAAATATCTTATTCTGTAAGTACCTGTTTTAAATACGTAATTGCAATGTTAATATTTTCCATATGTTATGTGAGATTTAAGACATTTAATTCTAATCTTTTTGAGATTAATGTTAGTTTGAAGTAGATTATAATTATTTCAGTAATCACTGTTAATTCTAGGATTAATCGATTTAGGATCAACTTGAATTGTATTTATTATTTTAAAACTAAATCTTTATTTTTCAGTTTAGACATTCACTCCTGATATTCATTAAAGGACACGTGGCAGGAGCAGGGTCGTACTCGTGCTCCTGTATGCAGTGAATGAGGAGCTGGAACTGCAGTAAAAACACAATTAATATATTTATAGGTAATTAGTCATTATTCAATAATTATTTTTTAAACCTATTTTATTACCTGCTCCATTCCTCAACTTTTTAATTCAAAATTTATGTAGTTTCTCGAAAATTTGTCTTTCTTGGTAGAAAAGTAATCTTCTCCATTACAAATTCAACTATTTGGTTGAGAATGTATGTATTTTCTTAAAATTTTATTTTTTAAGTCAAAAACTAAACGTTTTAAGTTAAAATTGAAATATTTTATTGGAAACTCACTTTTTGTTGAAACTTCATATTATCGGGTTAAAATACCACTATTTTGTATAGAAAATCTGTTTTGGAAATTCAACTGTTTTGTAGAAAATTGAACACCTTCATTAAAACTTCCTTTTTTGGGGGTAGAAAAATAATCTAAATATAACTATTTGGACAATTTGATTGGAAAGTCGACTATGTTGTGGAAAATTCAACTTTTTTGTAAAAGAGTAGTTTTCTTCATTAAAAATATATTATTTTAAATAAAAAATTATATTTTCCAAATAAAAGAAAAATTAGTTTTAAAAAATTAAACTTTGATTTTGACCTAAAAATTTATTTTTTAATTTATAAATTAAACTATGCGGGTAAAGGTGTATGTAATTTGTTGGAAAAACTTTTCTTTTTTGGTACAAAATTGATCTTATAAACTTAAAAGTTAACTTGTTGGTTAAACGTTAATGTATCCTGGATAGGAAATGGTCCTTGTTTGTTGATGGTTCTTTCTGATTGTGAACCTTGTTAAAAATTCATCTTTTTTCTTGAAGCTTCATCTCTTTGGTTGAAAATGTAACTATTTTCATTCAAATTCGTTTCATGTTTGGTTGAAAATTAATCTTTTAAACTGGCAATTATACCATTCCATTTTTTGATAAAAATTGATATATTTTACTTGGAAGTTCAAATTTTTTATTGAGAATTTATGCGTTTCATTTTTAATTAATCTTTAATCTGAAAATTCTACTGTTTTGTAAAAAATTAATCTTCTTGATTTGAAAAGTAAAGTTTTTAGTTGAGAAATCATATTTTCTCTGTTAGAAATTTAAATTTTTTGAAGATAATTTGTCTTTTTGGCTTTAAAATTTAATAAATTTCTAAAAATTTATTTATTTTGTTCAAAATTCGTCTTTTTTGTAGAATATCAATTTCCTGGCCAGATAATTTTTTGTTTGTTTGTTAAATATTTCAAACCTTTGTTGCAAATCCATTTTTATTGCTAAAATTATTATTTTTCTAATAAAAAAATTTAACTATTCCATGTTTGGTTCTAACTGTACCCTGTGTATTCAATAAGTTACCGATTTGTATTTTTTAATAGAATATTTGATACTCATAGTCGAAAATTCATCTTTTTGTTTGAAAATTGTTTTTTTTTTTTTAATACAATTTTTTAAATAGATTTTTTGTCTGGAAGTTCAACTATGTGTACCATTTTCAGTTGAAACAGTATCCTGTATACTATATAAGTTAAAAATTGTACTTTTGGGTAGAAAGTTCATGTCTTTTATTGAAAACTATTTTTTTTGGTAAAAAGAAAACCTAAAAATGAAAGAAATAAGTACTTTTTGTTGCGGGTTTTTTTCATGTAGATACAGTTGAATTTTATGGCATTTAAACAAAACAAGATTAAATAGAGTTGTAACATGTAAAATTTACTTCATCTTTGTTGATAGTTTCACTTTTTGGTTGAGAATCTTGTGTTAAATTGATAATTTTTTTTCAAAATAATCTTTTTTCTTAGATAGATAAATGTTTATTTTTCGGCCTGTTGGCCTTTAAAAATTAAGTTGCTTACACTTCCATTTTTTTACAAAATTTTCTTACAATTATTTCTTACAACAACTTTTTTGTTGAAGATTGATCTTTTTTTTTTTAACATCCACTTTTTTCCAAAACATTTGACTTTCTGCGTTAAAATCTTTTAGTTTATTTAAACAAATAAATGATTTAATGGTTTTATGCTAATTTATTATTTACATTGTTCTAGGGAATATTTATGTGGCGGCTCAAAAAGCAGGAAAGCAGCTGGCAAGAGACTTTTTTAATTTTAAATATTGTAGTTGCGCAGTATTTATTAAATCCTGCATTAGTGTTACTTTTTACATTAAAGTTGATTATATCGTATCAGTAATATCATATAAGTTCTATTTAATAAAAAACTATGCATTTATATCTCAAGTATTTATAGAATTTTAACCCTTTCATAATTAATTTATAATTTGTCTTATTACAATTATATTTTATACTTTATTAATTTATAATTTATATAAGGTTTTTAAATACTATGGTGAATATTTTATACTCTGTATCTGAATTCGGATGAAGTTGTACTAATTAAATATTGCGATGACTTTTGTCGATTTATGAATAGATTTCAATCTATACCAATCATCAATAAAAAAAACTACTAATTCGTAGAAAAAGTGTTAACATTAAATTCATAAATAATTATTTTTTATTAATTACGTTTTTAACGATTTTTATACGCATTAGTAATTTTTTGATTAATGATTATTATCGGAATGCCTGCTCTAAATCAATTGATAAAGGATTTCCCACTATTTACATAGTAGAACCTCATACCAGTTCAGATATGGAGAATCAAAAGTTTGTTTAAAAATAATTCAAAAATATATATTTGACTATCATCAATAGCCTTTTTCACCATCTCAGCTTTTCGAATCGATCCTTTACGATAACCGAATTTTCTTTGCTTGCATATCTATATTGATACAATAAAATAATCATGTCGACCCTTAAAAATGATCGAATCGCCCATCTGAAATGAATACGTGAAATATCTAAGATAATCGAATCGACCATTAAATACAACCCAGTCGAATGTCTGATAAAATCAAATCGACCATCCGAGATTTCCAAACCGATCCTTCACAATGATCGGGTCAGCCAGCTTGAGATGACCGAGGCGACGGTCTGAGGAAATCGAGTCGACTTTCTGAGATTGTCCATTTGGACCTCTTGTTTTTACTTTATAGAGATAGTCGCTTTAGCCATATTCAAGAGCTGTCCTATAGTGGACCCTGCAATATGGTCTGTTTACACGTTTACAGGCCTTCCATTTTTCTCCGTGAGACCAGCTTTGCGCCCTCAGTTATGTATTGGTCCGTTCTGAATAGAACAAGACAGGTTAATTGCGGGTGGAAATTCAAGGCGTGATAATCAATAGACGAGGTTGTTGGTTAAAAAGTACTAACCCTTGATTCTTCAAATAGAAAGATCGTTTAAGATCGCCTGACGAGTACTCAGGTGTGTGTTGGAAGCTGGCTCAAAGATGAGCCTCAGCCCTTTGGTACCAATGGTTATTTTTGGAACAGGCAATCTGTTCTTGGGGTGGCTGAACTCAATCCTCGGGTTCAATCCATATACGACACTGGGTTCAGATAAACTTAGAGTTGGCTGATGAGAGACAGCAAAAGCACTGACGCGAATACTTGGCGCGAAGATAAGACTGATGCAAAGACTAGTGTACAAAACTGACTGCTAGCTGGGTGAGTACCTTCCTTTTACCCTTATATATTCTTTAACATTCAGTGCTTTTCAGAGGAACAATTTGTTCGCCGCCGAAGATTCTTCCTTCGTAGATTTGTCCCTCGTGAAAGCGCCGTCGCCCCCGTGAAGGGATGCTCGGCCGTCGTAATTAAGAACCAAGGTTCCCACATATGCATCAAACTATCTACCAGGTGTATACATATGAAACCGGTAATGCCATCTAGCGGCCAGTAGGCACACTTGTAGGCACTGTCGGAACTTACCATTTGTGCTAATTGGCGTATTGT
>NC_046658.1:33084398-33092360 GCF_010883055.1 Belonocnema kinseyi
CGCATACTTTGAATAAAATATTTGTTATCATTCTCTTGAAATAAATGTGTTTTTTTCTTGAAAAAATACCGGTTTCATATGTATACACCTGGTATTTACTTATTTTAAAATAAAATTTCATTGCCTCATTATTAATATTATTTATTAGTTATGTTCACGTAACAAAATCTTCGTGAAATATTTAGGAATTCATTAAAATGTTTGTGAAACCTTTGTGAAACGTTTAAAAATATTTAAAATTATTCTGAAATACTTGATAATATTTGTGAAATTATTAAAATCTTCGTGAAATATTTAGGAATTCGTTAAAATGTTTGTGAAATATTTGTAAAACCTTTGTGAAACGCTTAAAAATAATTTAAATTATTTTGAAATATTTGATAATATTTGTGAAATTATTAAAATCTTTGTGAAATATTTCTTTAATCTTTAGTAAATGATTGAAATCTTTATGAAATATTTCTAAAATTTGTTTGCAAACCAGAAGTCTCAATAAACTTTTTTAAATGCAAGTTTATTGCATAAGGTATATTAAAATACCATTTTAACACAAATAAAAAAATGAGTATCGCACGAAAAATTTCACAAAAAACTTCATTAAAATTCATTTATCGGTTTATGAAGTGTCGACAATTCAAAAAAATCCAACCCAAAAAATCAATATGTCGTAATGTCCAAAAATTAAAAAAAAACTTTAAATCCTTTGAAACCAAATTGTCTCTTATATAATATTTATTTTGTCTTTTATTCTAGAATCTGAAACAATGAACAAAAGAAAAGCAAGTCGTGAACTGTGTAGCAACGGTAAAAAAATTCGATTTTTTTTTACAAAAGAGTCATTTCGACAATCAAAATGTTGATGACACCATTGGAACAGGGTCTAGAAAAAACATTTCGACCAATGCCAAGAGAATGATACTTACTTCCAAAAAAGAGAAACATTGCCAACCAGTGACAAAGAAGAAAAAAACCATTTGTGATTTTTTTCATAAAATTCCAAAAAATGATAGCAGATTGGAACCTCTTGGCAAAAATTGTGACATCGATGCAACGGAACAAAGGACGAAAAATGTCATCAATCTTCAAAATGAAAGTCGCGGAAAATCTGAAAAAGAAGACATTCATGACGAATTGGTAAGTTAAACATTAATATTGTCAGATTGTTTCCAAATTGAAGTTTTTAATACTGATATAAGGTAAACCGACCATTACTGGGACAACGTAAAAATTATGTCCAATACTGGGACAATAATAAAGATAGTTGAATATCTTTTATATTCCAACATAAATTATAATAGTAAGAATGTTCTATCATTTTTGAAGTTCTTTTAAATTTCTTACCACTATTTATTTCTGTCCTGTCAAGTTATAAATTTAGTAAAAAATGATCAAAAATATTCCTAAAATGTGTGAATAAACTGCTACAAATTTCGCAAATTTTTTTTGTAATTCAAAACTTTCCTCATAACTTTTACAGCATTGTATTATTATAACGGTAATCACAACTCACTCTTGGTTTTTCATGTATTCTGTAATAAATTTTTAGTTATCGAAAAGAAACTGCTTCAGGAAAAAAAGATTGTTTAAATAAATAGAAATATATTATGCACTACAAGAAATGTGTGAAAATAATGTAATTAATCAACCAAACTTAGCATAAGATACTAATTTAAAAATAAAATTGATATTTCTAGATCAATTTTTTGAAATTTAAAAAATAGAGAATAAATAATTATTTTAATAATTTTATATTTCTGGAAAAATTTACTACTCCAAACAATTACATTTCAATCAGAGGGGGGGAGGGTCTTTTTCTGTTGCTTGAAAATAATTGTTTTGACCACCTTAGTGTACACTCAACAGTGCAATTGTCTACTTCTCTATCATGTGTTTCAAAATTTTTATGAAATTCCAGTGATTTATATCGAAGCTTCTCGGCAATGGGGGATGTGGACCTCTAGCGGAAGACGATTACGTTCACGAGTTCTATAGATTCGGTGGATCAGATTTCCAGTCAGCTGCTTGCTTAGAGTACAAAGTATTTCAAGTAATGAAAAATATTTCAGAACGATTTCGAACGATTTCCAAAATAAAATATTTTAAATATGTTAGAATACCTTTACAAAGAGTAAAAATATATACAAATAGTTATAAATATACCACATATTACACATTTCAAACAGATAAAGAAAATATTACAATAATTTAAAACATTTCACAACGATTGAAAATATTAAAATGATTTTGCAAAGATTAAAAATATTGGAAAAGATTCAAGAAATATTTCATGTATTGAAAACTGTTTCAAAACCTTTGGAAGATTTTTAAGTATTTTGCATGGATTTGATATATTCCAAAATATGTTCAAAATTCCAAGAGAATAATAAAATTTCATTGTAATTTCAGAAAGATTGTAAATATTTTGAAAACATATGCAAAGATTTAAATTATTTTTAAAATATTTGAAAGGATTTCAAACTATTTCTGAGATTTTAAACCTTGCAAAAGGTTTAAGAAGAATTTTTAAAAACGTTAAAAAGAATTTAATATTTGATATTTAAAATGTTTCAGAAAGATGAAAGAAATTTCGCTACGAATAAAAATATTAATCATTTGGGCTCATGACACTTATAATAAAAGAACAGTTCATGAAAGAGGGTTGTTTGCGCGAAAAATTATTTGTCTTAATCTAACCTCAAAACTGTTTCAGGACCACAATAATTTATTGATTGATAAGACTTTAATTTTTAACGCTTCAAGGTTTAATTCTACGGTTGTTAATATTTTCAATCAGAAAGCACTTATAATTATTACGTTTTCTGAATAGTTATAAAATATAAAGCTTCGAAACAATATTATTTAACATTCTTTCAATTTGAATACATATTTCAAATTTGTACACTATATTCAACTATTGTTAATATTAACTAAGTACATTATTTAAACTTTTATTGTTACGTACCCTGGAGTATTTATTAATGAAGTATATTCAAAAATAATAATTTGACATGAGCACAAATTCCCTTATTTTCTATTTTCACTGCCTGTCACAACATTTAAATTTAATCAACAAGGATTGTACACGCCGCGCCACATAACGCCACAAATTGAAATTAACTCTACCATTTAAAGCAAATAACATCCCATCTATCTTCTCTTTTTCTACAAGCCAAAAATATTAAGCTATGTTCTCATCATTAGCTTATTTATCAGGATAGGGGCTTGCAGTGCATAGACATGAAGAAAATGAAAGAAACTACAAAGCTCTTCTAGAATTGAGATGCAATTACATCCCTTAGCTTGCATCCTTTCTACAGCAAAAAAATAATTTTACATCTCACGAAGTGCAAGATGAAATGCTTCAAATGATGGCTCGGGAAATTATACCAGAAGATGAGACCTTCGAACAACTCTTTAGTTTTCCTCGCAATGCCAGACTAATTAGAAGTCACTTTTTTGATTTACAAAATAAAACTCTCTTTATTCGTAATTCAAAATCTTTCTTTCCTTGAAAGTCAATTTTTTTTAATGTGTGGATATAACGAGAAAAACATACATATACATAGAGATGTAGAAATAATAAAGTGAGTGATAGAACAGAACCACGGAGTATATGTTTTAAGTTTTATCCACTGCTAATTTATAAATTTTTTTCTTCAATTACTTTTAATTGAACTAGTACTTATGTTCTACCATCAAACATTATGGGTTTCATTATTCTGATATTCTGGACAGTGTGTCTGATAAGGGTCTTTTTATTGAATAAAAGTCTGGACGTGTCACTTTGGAATTAGAAAAGTATTATTTTTCCTAATTTCCAAAAAATTTTCACTCATCATTCTAGAACGTGAAAAAGCTCACAATACAACTTCTGTCCATCATTTACAATAACAAATACTGACTAGCAATTGCGTTCTACTGTAAAACATTATTAGTTTTACCAATGACCTGAAGAGATATATGAATACATACACACACAAACACACACACACATATGTGTATGGATGTCTGTAATATAAAGATCTATATAAAATGTTTAAAAAATCGAAAATTCCTCTTCCTAAAATCAGTTGAAGTTAAAGTTTTTGAGTTATAAAATATTTAGGCTGGACCAATTAGGAGCGTGGTATAAGCAGACGTACGGTCCCTACACTACATTAAACTCCCACTTACACGAGCGTGATTGTTTATTCCGCGCTTTTGATTGGTCGATCTTAAATATTTTATAACTGAAAGGCTAAGACTTTAACTGATTTTTGGATAAGGAATTTTCCATGTCTTTTTTTCAAATATATACAGCCATATCTGTCCGGACACTTGAGTCTGGGACGTCCTGTATAGTGTGCCTAATGAGGGCAACAGAACGTTATTGAATAAAAGTCTGGACATGTAGTTTGAAAATTAGAAAAACATGATTTTTCCTATGTCTCAAAAACTTTTCATAAATTTGAGTTAAATTGACAAATAAAATAATAATGTATGTAAATTAAATAATTCTTCAGCCTCTATCCTTGGCTGAAATGTTATAAACACTGAACGAAATTTTATAATAATACTTGATGTTTCAATATTCATAACTGATATAGTCGATTACGATTTAGGGAAATCGTGTAAATATAAAAATTATTGTTGGCGTAATTAAGAAACTTTACAATTAGGATATGAAAACCTAATATCTTTAGAACAAGAATTGGTATATTTAATAGCAAAGATTGATATTCTATGTATTAAAACACAGAATCTGAAAAATTGATAATGACATATTCAAATAATATAAAATCAATTATACAAATTAATAGATTCAGGTACAAAAGTTAATGTAAATATTCTACAAATTAATATGGTCAAAGAAGAAGTGAAAAGTAATAAGAAATATTTTTATTTTCTGTGATAGACGCTAACAGAAATTCTAATCTTCAATTGAGGAAATTGCAAAACACTATATAAAAAAATCCGAATAGATTCGATAATCTCCCGAGGTTAGCCGAATCCGCTGATTGTACCTCATAGCCGATCGCGCACGATCTGAATCGGAGAACTTCGTGTTTCCCGCTAAACTGGTAAAGGTTCATGTATGGACACGTGTTTTACAGTGTTTTGTTTCAAGGGAAGAGTGGTAATAATTAGCTAAAGTATACTTTTTTTGTGATATTCAACTTAGAAATTATAAAAGTTATTAGTTGAAAATTTCAAGGATTTTACCACTCAGATTTGAGCATCAGATTACAAAGCATTCCTAAAGATTCTAGAAGGTTTCAAAAATTCCCTCCAAGTTTAAGCTAAATCGGTTAATATTAAGACGTGCCGCAAAGGACCTGAAAATCCCATAAGCTAAACATGGACAAATTTTAGTTTTTGAAACAATGGGATTCAGGTTTCTGGATTTAAACTCAGCTTGCGGGAGATATTGAAAATTTGTTAAGGAGTAGCTAATCAATCATTTTCATTAAATTACTTTAAATTTTGATGCCCCCCCCCCTCCTTGTGAAGCCCCAAAATTTCTGAAGGATTTTGATGCGCTGAATCCGAATCCGAGCTCAAAATTGCTCCTGTACGTCAGGCTTTCAAGATATCCTAACCTGAAAGAGCAAAAAACGCGTTTTTAGCTGTTATTGAGGTTATGTAGCCGAACAAAAAAAATGTCGACCATAAAAGCTAATATGGAATTTGAAAGTACCAATCTTCCCCTTTCAAATCTAGTTGGATTTATAAGGCTATCTTTATTTCTCACCAAAATAATGTAATTTGAAATTTTTTATTTTAGAGTTTTAACCCATTAACGCTGAGGTGTGCAGATTTATACAACGCATTCTCTATTGCTGAAGATACGATATTTTTTCTTAAAAATATTATCTCAGGGGTTTTCGAATATGCCTTTTCTATTTCCGGTGTCAGTTTTTTGTTATTGATAAAACAAAAGAAGACAGACTGCGCGGAATGCTACTGCGCACTTTGTGTGCATTCTAATGTTCACATTCGCTGTATGTGCGCGCTGTTCTACGGCGCAGACAGTCTTCGATCCCTGGCTGGCTCACTGAGCTGGCGACGCTTTTATAACGTGTTATGCGTAGGTGATCACATTCGTTTTTTGCTACAAATCTTTCCGTGTTAGAGATCACGTTTGAGTGGCGGGCTAACGGTTGGATGCGTAGGTAATAAAATTCTTTCTGTATTTTAAATCTCTCTAGCGGTTACATTTCGTGTCGATCGTGTCGACAGCTATGTTGGCTAACGCATCGCTATTAACAGGGTTTTGCATGCCAGATACGCAGAAAATAAATAGAAAAGGGACTAAGAGAAGCACCAAAAGTCCACACAGAGCATGGAGAAGTTAAATATAGTGTTCAAAAAGTAAGGTGACTTTTCAATTTTCGCGGGCTACGTACATTCCAGTTTTAAATTTCTTATTTTGTTGTGTTGGTACACTCGTCACGATCATATGTTCACAGTTTTGACTATATGGCTCGTGTTGTTTTTCTGGCAGAGGCGTAAAAGGTTCGAAGCGTTTAGTGTGCTCGGCGATTTTCTTCTTTCGAAAAAAATGGAGCAAAGAGTTTGCATTAAATTTTGTGTGAAAAATGGAATCCAGTGCTTTAAAAATCTTGAAATGCTGACAGTTGCATACGGTGAGTCGACTCTGAGTAAGAAAAATGTGTATAAGTGGTAGAAGCTGTTCCAAGAAGGCCGAGAGGATGTCGAAGACGAACCTCGCCCTGGACGTCCCAGCACGTCAACAACAGAAGAAAACGTTCAAGCAGTGGAAGAAATAGTGTTGAAAAATCGCCGAATTACTATCAGAGAAGTTGCTGAAGATGTTGGCATATCGGTTGGCTCATGCCATGCTATCTTTTCGGATGTTTTGGGCATGAGACGTGTGTCAGCGAAATTTGTTCCAAAACTGCTTAATTTTGATCAAAAGATCCATCGCATGACCATCGCTCAGGAGATGTTGAATGAAGTCAATAATGATCAATGTCAATGGTCAATGTGAAGGTTTTGCTCACTGTCTTCTTTGATTACCGTGGCGTAGAGCATCAGGAATTCTTACCACAAGGTCGTACGGTCAATAAGGAGTATTACCTTCAAGTTATGCGCCGTTTGCGAGAGGCGATACGCAAAAAACGTCTGGAACTTTGGAAAAACAATTCGTGGCTTTTGCATCACGATAATGCACCTGCTCATTCATCGTTGCTTGTGAAAGATTTTCTGACCAAAAACAGCACCACAGTCATGCCTCAGCCTCCATATTCACCGTATTTGGACCCCAGTGATTTTTTTCTTTCCCCAAAACTGAAGCGACCCATGAAAGGACATCGATTTTCAATGATTGAGGAGATAAAAACTGCATCGCTGAAAGAACTCAAGGGTATACCACAAAATTATTATCAGAAGTGCTTCCATGATTGGAAAAAGCGTTGGCACAAGTGTATTATATCTGAGGGGGATTACCTTAAAGGGGGCAACATAAATATTGAGGAATAAATTAATATTTTTTGAGAGAACCATAAAGTCACCTTATTTTTTGAACACGATATATAAATCGTCGTTGGCTGTTGTCACCCCCGATAGTATTAGCAGCATGCAAGCATGTGGTAGAGAGCTGCATGAAATACAGGTAGATCTCAGCGGGATACTCGAAAGTGCTATTTTCGGTTTGAAAGTCCCCAGCCGATTACCTCCACAGAAATATCACGGCAGTGCAGGAACTTTCAAAGACATCATAGAGAGTTGTTGATGCTGAAGTAACTCTAGGGTGTGCAGCCCCAAAAAAGGAGCAGGTGGACGTCAAAAATAAATGGAGACTTGATCAGATGTGCTTTTTAGGAAACAGCACGAGAGGGCCCGTGAGGGACTACCAACATTGTCTACCAGGTGTATACATATGAAACCGGTATTTTTTCAAGAAAAAAACACATTTATTTCAAGAGAATGATAACAAATATTTTATTCAAAGTATGCGCC
>NC_046658.1:33092460-33100931 GCF_010883055.1 Belonocnema kinseyi
ACGCCAATTAGCACAAATGGTAAGTTCCGACAGTGCCTACAAGTGTGCCTACTGGCCGCTAAATGGCAATACCGGTTTCATATGTATACACCTGGTATTTATGAGTCTTCATGCCGAGCTGGCCCATAGAGTAACCAAACAAGATCTTGCTGATAATCTCAGATCCATTAGGTGGCGCCACCTTATATCCGTGGTCAACATTAGTTGCATAGATAAACAGGCACTCTCGACGAACGGAAGACGTATCAGGGAGATACCTTGAAATGGACAGAGCGGCACGGATGCCTGGGATGAATAATCTATTCATCTCAGCCTCCGGCGTGACTCGCATCCTAAACAGGACTAAGAACTGGAAACCGCCTGGAGTAGATAAGGTGCATAGCTTCTACTAACTGGAGCTTATGCGCCCCGCTTTTGCTAACACCCTATAAAACATCTTGGAGATCCCTGATCACTTGCCCCCTTTTACGGTGGATGGCGTGAAAAGGGTAGATGCTAGTAATCGTAGTGATTAACGACCAATCACTTGCCTCTCGACCCTTTATAAGTGTCACGATTGACATTGTGGTTGAGTTGCAAGCGAAACACCGCCAACGCAATTTGCATATGGTCTACATTGACTACGAATAGGCGTTTCCCTCAATACCCCACGGTTATCAACTTTAGGTCCTTAAGACATATAAGATCTGTCCTCGCGTAATTATATTGCAGGCAAGGTTTCCGCTTCACTCAGCAATTTAAAAGATGCTTGAGGCAGCTTTTTCGAATCGCTTTAGTCTGGTTCTGGCATCCGGCCTCAGTGATGAAAAGTTCACTATCCATCCGGCTGTAATATCCCTCACTGGGAAGGTTAATGCGAGGTGCGGACAAATCTTGGAAGAATTCGGAGCTCGAAATTTGCTCCATCTAGTTCAGAATGCAGTATTGCTGAACACGTGCCGCATTGTCCGGAGTTTTCTGGGCGTGAACGATTATAATGGCTAAAATTGCTTTCTTACGGCCTGCGTGGTAAATGACTCTGATAATCACATCTTTTATTATTTTTATTTTCGTTTCTTTATTTGTAAATGTGTATGTTCGTGTGCCTGTGTGATGTCGTGTATGTCTTTTGTCACTTAATATGTTAATTAAGATTTGAGTCGTTGGTTTCAGTTGCTGACATTAGAACTAACGTTTGTAAGAAAAATGAATCCCTATAAAAGGACTTTTCAGTATGAATATTGGACCCTTATAAACGGGCTTGCCAGGGTGAATGCCGAATCCCTATGAACGGGCTCTCCAGAATGTATTTATATTCCTACAGGGAACTTCAATTTGATTGTCGGATCAATATGCACGGGCTATCTATCATATATACTCACGAATTATGATGAATCCAGCGAATCTATTAGCCAGAAAATGTATCTACATTAAGCACTTGTCGTGCTGCATGCGAAAAACCATCAATATAACCTGCGAATTGGCTCATAAATATCGATTATCAACAGGCGTTTTCCTCAGTGCCCCATAACTATTCACCTTTTGTAATATTCATTTTGTGCGCTATTCATCTAGTGGATCCGGTCTTCCAGACGTGGTGTCATGAGACAATCTCATTAAACGAAGCATCTTCTAAAACCATTCTTTAGCGCACAATGGTTCTGTATAGCGCTGAACCCATTAAGTAGGATATTAAGTAGAGGTATCTCAGCTCACTCAAATCATCTGCATCGAAGCCTTGTAACTGTTAGAATTATGTTAGAATTGCTCGCTCAAAGACAAAATTACAGAACTAACTTAATATCTTTATCCAGTTTTACAATGACATCGTTAGTTTTCAAGACCTAGAGAAACGCAGCAAATTAGAGTGAGTGCTGTACCTTCGCACGAGCAAGAAGCATCCACCCATGAAGCCTCATATTTTGAATCATTTTTTCCTTTATAAATTACAATGCATAACCTGAGATTGTCTACCATTTACTAAATGTTTTGGTAACCATTCAGAGCATTTTGCTTGAAAGTGAAAAAAATTTGCTTACCGATGTTGAAGATTTTGCTCATTGTCTTAGCGCACAATACGGCATCGACCATTTTTGATATCTGTAAATGGTGGGAGATCGACGGTTGCGCATGTAAGAATAAAATTATTTTTCACGATAAGTGTAATTGAATATTATTTTTTATCCTACAAAAGCTATTGAATTAAATAATAAAATCGTTTCTAACAAAATTATCAATTCCATTATTTACTTAAATAGCTTTAGAAAAATAAAAAATATTTTTTAAATACTTCTAATGACAAATAAAAGTTTTATCCCATACAATTAGTATGATTGTTTGGCTCTCTGCATGCAGATGTTTTGGATTTCCCCCACCTAATCTAAAATAACAGAAGCAGTGGCTTGATCGACGTTAAACAATCAATATTGAGCGATAGAATCATACATAAAGAATAAAGCATATTTATTCAAGAAAGTTTTATAAGAAAATTACATTGTTATAACGGATTGCACACCTGGCGCTTCGCTCTTGATTCCGTATAATTAATGCCTGAATTTCGACGGTATTTTTCAAATATCATAATATTGTGAAAATTGTGTTTTAATTTATTTTTAAAAACGGTTCTCGAAGTCGTATAAAATAAAACGATACAGATAAAATGAAATGGAATATAAGAATTAATCATATTTTTATAATGAAGTCCATAAAAAATATAAGTTTTTTAAAATTTACTAACCAGATACATTGAGCTATAGATTTGGAGTCAATTTATTCAAAGTTCGGTTCTAAGTCAACTCTGAAAATAAAATTCAGTTTGAAAAACATATTTAAAATCATTTCACTACGTTTTCAAAATATTCCCAATATAGCTTGACTATTCGATTATTAATGATCTAAAACAGTTTAAATTTGTATCCAATTAAAAAATATCATAAAGATCATTTGTAAATTTTGTTGAAATCTACTCGAAATCTCGAGTAAAACTGATGGATCTCTTAAAAACAAAAATTGCGTAATTTTGAAAAAAATTAACTTTTTGAAGTTTGCTCTAATCGAAAAATTAATTTGAAATAGTTGCAAAATATATTTTATATGTTGTACAAATTTTAATAAAAATTTCTTAATCTATCGAAATGATATTTTTCTATTTTTGGAAGATATTCAAAATTTTGAAAAGAATATAACATTTTTAATTTTTATCAAAATTATTAATGTTATTAGGATAATTTGCAAGTATTTTTGTCATATGCCAGAAACTTTGACAATGATGTCTAAAACTCTTGAAAACATTGTGTTTCAAATCCATAAAAACATACAGCCAGACACCGATAAAATGTTATGATTTTTGGACTGTCTGAATGGCAAAAGGTCAAGATCAGTCAAAAACTAGAAACTGAAAATTTGGAGAGTTACATTACACTGTTATAAATGAGAATGTACAAATAGCCCCTATATACACTTCAACTTAAAAATTTAAGTTAATTGATATCAGCGCTACCACGGATGAATTTCCGCATATAAAAGAATTAATATTATGAACATAGATTCGAGCGAGTCAAAATATCTGTTCATTCTGTTCTTTTAGCCGATGCTTTAAATAATCTATGCCGCAGACAGTTCATCACTTACTGAAAGCAGATTACCAGGTTCTAATTCAGGCAATAAATAAAAGAAACATTTAAAACTTCCATTATGGGGTGCCTAGGCTCGTTTCAGAACCACGATGAAGAACCCGCTCTATGACTACATCTCTTTATAGCACTATTAAGCAGCTTCCTGTTCAGTGACATGAGCGGAGTAAGCAGCTACGCAAGAAGCACTCCCAAATGTATATTTCTTACATGGATATCGGCGCTTCAAATATCTGGTTAAGGCAGCAACGTCTCTTTTCAAAAAAGGAAGGGTTTTGTTATTGCTATGCCAGGTACGTATGTGAATTTGTGTGTGTGCTCTACCGTCTGTATTATGTTTGTAAAGAATCATTGGTCTGAGTCGTTGTTAGTAGGACAAAGAGGGTGCGAAGGAGGACATGCTCGAAGGTTTATAAGGTAGAGGGTAGCGCAACGCGTGATCTCTGGAGCCAAACAACCACTGGTAATGGCCCCTGTGCTTGATTTTGTCTGTACGTAATTCTGATTACACGTTTTACTGATAGAATGGCGAGCAGAAACATTTGGTATCAATCAGTTTAAATGGAAAACCCTTTTTCTAACTAACCTGGTATAACATGTGATCAGTACAGAAATTGTTCCATATAGTCTGATTTAAAATAAGGCTCGGACAGGGCCCAAGTCAGAGGTTCTATTTTAAATTTAATAAAGAAATTTGGAATTAAGAAGTTTTCCTTTTCTAAGAACCTGTATGGGTAAAATTAGCAAAATCTTGATTGAAACACTTGGGAAAACTAAAATCATGTTATATTTAAATCTTGGCAAATTTTCCTCTAGGAAGCCCTTTTCCTCTAGAAGCAGGAAGCTAACCAGTGCCCCTTATATATCTAATAAGAAATGAAAGTATGCCTTTTTGTATAAAGTTTATAAAATTGTTATTTTCCTCAATAATATAATTTCTAACATATTTTTCTCAGGTAAGGGGTCCTACTTAAATTACGTAACGCATTATCGGACATCTACAGACCCCTCCCCCCAATTAACACTGGAAAATTAAAAAATTTATACAGGTTGTCTGATCCCCCCTTTGAGCTATAAAGTAATTTAAGTATAGTCCCGAAGGGATCGAAATTATCTTTGAAGATGTCGACGATTAGATCGACAATTTAGGAGGAGCTGAAAAATATACAGAAGGAGAGAATGAGTGTCAGAGAAAAAGGATCATAGGCGAGAAGTGAGTAAGAAAAAGGAGAAAAGGGAAGAAACTGCACTGCCGCACGACATAATATGTGCAACTGCGAGCCAAGGCCAAGCGCTCGTGACTGGATTGATAGCATCCCAGCAGTATAGCCTCGACAGCAATTATAATGTACTGCGGAATGTGAATCCAGCTTTAGGTCTCCCGAAGATTCTTGTTCGATTTTTCATAGGATTTAATTTATCCACATCAGAACTCTATTTTTTGAAACTTTTCCGTTTCCGTTGGCAGTAATAATACCATAATTATGAAACTATTTTGATTTTAACAATTATACATTTATCAATAGAAAAAAAGTTCAGCATACTTCGTATTAAATATGCTATACATATATTATAATTTTATTATTATTCTCTTTTTAATTTTTTCTTCATCATTTTCAATTGGATACTACTTTTCGAAATCAAATTAAACAATGCAAAGTTTTTTAAACAAACTTATTTAATAAAAGGAGTGAACCAATATGAAACATGGACTGTAGCTTAATGAAAAGTTAAACTGCAAAGTCGGAAAGCATTATTGAAAAGGAAAAAGAAAGATTTTTTAGAGAGTTAAGGTTTAAATGACAATGGAAAATCCACCTTACCTACTGTTGGTCAAACCTTTAGTTTCCTACCAAATCCTTTATTTCCTCTTTTATAATTCTTTCTAACTTTGCAGTTAATCTTTTTATTAAGTTACAATAAAATGTAATGCGAAGATGATACAAGCCTTAACAGAAAAGCCATACGGCACACTCATAGTTTTGAAAATGTGTAAATTAGATCACTAGATATTGAAAAAAATTTTTTTAATCTTTTAAAGCAAATAATTTAAAAAAAAAGAAATTTAATACCACACACTTTTTAATTTAGAGCTACACGCTTGAAAATCAGAATTGCGCAAAGTGTGTCGTCTGGCATACAATTTTAGGCCTTGCTGTAAACAAAAATTTAATTAATAATTTTTAGTCTCAATTTTTCTGGTAGCCGAAGGCAATAATATATCAGGCACTAAGGGACAGAAGAGGGACTTCATTGACGGGTACTGAAACCATATACGCGTTCACGAAGTACATCTTCCCTGTTATTCCTGTGATATTTTATATAAAAAATGTATGGATATGTCTATGTGTTTTTATGCCTACGAAGACGGTATTAAAGTGCCGCTTTTCAAGGTCATAGGTATGTCATGGCCATGTATCTACGAGGTGTGTTCAAAAAATAAGGTGACTTTATGATTTTCTCAAAAAATATTCATTTTTTCTTCAATATTTTTGTTGTCCCCTTCAAAGTAATCCCTCTCAGATACAATACACTTGTGCCAACGCTTTTTCCAATCATCGAAGTACTTCTGATAATCATTTTGTGGTATAGCCTTGAGTTCTTTCAGCGATGCAGTTTTTATCTCCTCAATCGTTGAAAATCGATGTCCTTTCATGGGTCTCTTCAGTTTTGGGAAAATAAAAAAGTCACTGGGGGCCGAATCCGGTGAATATCATTATTGACTTCATTCAACATCTCCTGAGCGATGGTCATGCGATGTATCTTTTGATAAAAATTAAGCAGTTTTGGAACAAATTTCGCTGACACATGTCTTATGCCCAAAACGTCCGAAAAAAAGCATAGCATGAGCCAACCGATATGCCAACATCTTCAGCAACTTCTCTTATGGTAATTCGGCGATTTTTCAACACCATTTCTTCCACTGCTTGAACGTTTTCATCTGTTGTTGACGTGCTGGGACGTCCAGGGCGAGGTTCGTCTTCGACATCCTCTCGGCCTTCTTGGAACAGCTTGTACCACTTATACACATTTTTCTTACTCAGAGTAGATTCACTATATGCAACTGTCAGCATTTCAAGATTTTTAAAGAACTGGATTCCATTTTTCACACAAAATTTAATGCAAACTCTTTGCTCCATTTTTTTCGAAAGAAGAAAATCGCCGAGCACACTAAACGCTTCTAACCTTTTACGCCTCTGCCAGAAAAACAACACGAGCTAAATTACCAAACTGTGAACATATGATCGTGACGAGTGTACCAACACAACAAAACAAAAAATTTAAAACTTGAATGTACGTAGCCCGCGAAAATTGAAAAGTCACCTTACTTTTTGAACACACCTCGTATATGTGACGTGCGCCGAAGAAAGGGGACTTACTCTTAAAAAATAAAAATCGAGGTTTTTACACCTTTTGATAGTTTTTGAGCTGCTCTTCTTAATGAAACCATCGGAAAAAATCCGAGCGTTATTATTGCTAATAATGGAGTTGTTCGGTACCCGAGAAATTGGACTTTGGCTCGAGAGCTCAACATTCCGTGAAACACCTCCCACCACTCACCACCGCATCTACGCGTCTCATCTATACCCCGTCCGTGAGCCGCGTCTATCACCTATATATTTCTGTAAGAATGTAGTGGTAAGTGGAAAGAGAAGATTTCGTGAGCCTTCCCTCTCTCCTAAAAGTCGCGTCTATCTCGTCGACTTCAACCGCTCGTCCTGAAAAATCTCACTTTTCAGAGTAAGCCCCCTTTCTTCGGCGCAAGTCACATATAATGTCAAAAACTATTAGGTAATAAACTTATAGTGGCTAGTGCAAATCAACTGCGGAAAATCATTTTCCGGAAAGTTTACGGACATTTTTTTAAAAGTTCTTATAATTCACTAAAAAATTGGGGAAAATCCCCTAAAACTTAGGAAATTAGATAATAACTACAATTTTTGGGGAAATTTCCCTAAAATTAGGTTAATTTAAACGAAAGTTTTGGAATATTCCCTACAATTTGGGGAATGGATTGATTCCCACTAAATTTAGGGAATCGTTCGAAAACTAATGTTTGATTTGCCACGCAGATCAGCTAAGTTTTCTAAAAATTCTTCAAGTTTTACTGTATGTTCAGGAAAACATTTTGCCCTAAAATATTCGATAAACTAGCACGATATTTTGAATAATTTTAAACATTTTTGTTGAGAAAAGATTTATTAACGTTAAAGTCATCTCAAATATTTGTAATAAATAATTATTAAGTTATTGATCTGAAAGGTTTGACATGTGTAAATCAGTTATAATTCTTCAGGTAGTTGCAATTAGAAGGAAAATTTTTTTTGATTAATCAGTTAGGAGTATTATACTAGTAGTATACTATTCAGCACAGCACAGTTCAGATTTCGCTACCACCTTCATTTTAGTCTTGTGGTTCTGGGCAGGTAGTTTGAAAGAATATCCATAAGGGGGCGACGTGCCACCTCTCGCCCAACATAAATGACGCGTCGAGTGTTTAAGACAGCAGTCCACACGTAAAAAAGCATAATTACCTGGAGCAGGCTACTGTGACCAGCAGCCTTTTAGGCGATATTCCGCAAATTTTGGGAGATTTTCCTTAAAGTGCGAGAAAATTCACGAAAATTTAGTTATTATTACACAATATCATAGGGAATTTTGTCCTCATCACAATTTTGGGGAAAATTCCCCACGAAATTTGTTACAGTGTATCTCTGTAACGTCAAAAGTTTTGCATATTTGCTTCACTGGCATGAAAAACGTCTGTATTTATGCATTGTGACCTGGTAATTCTTGTCACGCCCAAATTGACAAACTGTCAACGCCTATTCGATGGAAGCTTGATTAAAATTATTTTAA
>NC_046658.1:33101031-33106660 GCF_010883055.1 Belonocnema kinseyi
TAAAAACCAGTACCTGGTCGAGCACAGAATCATAACGAACTGTCAAATGACAGGGGCCTCGATTGCGACGGCATGTTGCCAGGAATAATCCCCTCGAGGCTTAAAATTGTAGCCCCGACAATCCGAGCCGCCGCCAGACTGAAGGGAAACATCAGACACTGTTGAGACACGTACTAATGCCACAATCAGCACCCAAGATTCACGACTAGATGGTCTTGAATCATTAAAAACACAACACTTCACTTCATGTTGACAGCAAGAAAACACGGCCACATAGGAACTTTACACTGACTGTTGGTGTGAACTGTCAAAACACTAACAGTTGATATCCTAAAGCGCGCACTACGTATAGTAGGTACGCCGGACTGAGTGATGGGTCGCGCATATGGCACTCAAATCTAAGTGTGCCTTCACACGTTTAGTTGCGTAGCATAGTCAGCACTCTAGGTGTATCATTTAGGGCCTAGGCACCAATTCAGTACTCAGTGTCGTTAATCTTTATTCTGTGTTCGACTTTCATACGGAATGCCTAGGTTAATAGAAAAATTTTACTGAATCATAAGATCCGATTGGGTGTAGTAATATAGTTCAGATTGACACACCAAGGAAAAAACCAAGATAAATTGAGCCAGGCGTGTCCTGAATTAAATAAACTCTAAAAATTAAAATAAAGAAGGACCATCAACATCGTCTAGTCGAGGTATGTTCCCCCTTTCACCTACCGTTCTCTAATGTGTTGTCACGGGAGCGGAGTGATAATAATTTTGATGTTACTGTCGAGGTAATCGTAATGTGGGGCGTGATTGTTGTCCTGGCGGCGGATCGTAGTTTGAGGTTAGCCATCCGTTTAGCTTTCCAAGAGAGTTTAGCGCCATTTTGGAAAATACCGACTCTAAATTAGCAGGAAAATAATATACGCTATTTCTATAGGATTTCTTTTAAGTTCGACCTTTTTCCATTTGATTTTGCAAGATTCCGTGTGATGGGGACGCGATTGCATAATATTAAATGTTGGGAAGATTTTGAACCAAAATGGTCTTAGTGTTAATGGTAGTTAAATGATCATTATAGGCGAATACGATCTTCAAGATGGCGGCAACCTATACTGACTTTTCTTGTCGAGAATGGGGCGCCATGTTGGAAGGTCGTGATTACGATTAAGAAATAAATCTGACGTATGAATTTCGGACCGTGTGGCGGGAAGATCACTAGTGTGCGACGCTCCAAGATTGTGGCAGCCTTAAATGACCTTAAAGGTCAAGCATGGACCACAATGTTGGAAGGTCGTTAATTAAATAACCAATAGAGTTAAATACGGCAAGCCAAGATAGTGGCAACCTCAAGTGATTTCTCAGATCATTCATGGACCACAATATTGGATGGTCGTGAAATAAGTTATTCCACAGATATAAGTTCATGATTAATTTCAATCCCATGTCCAGTGTTAGGTAAATAATGATTCGTAATCGGGCGTGTGAATAACCATGATTTCTTTTACGGGATTATTTAAATAAATCGTGAGGCATCCATAGCCCTTTAGTAAATCCAACCTTATTGTGACCCGTATTATTGGCCTTATTTTATTTAATGCCCGTCCTGGGTGTACTCAAATTTGCAAGGCGCACGACCATTGAGCGAAGCAAATGTGTCCGCGCAGCGGCCGACTTTCTTCAAAATGATTACTTCTTTTTGTCTGTTCGTTTCACGATTCAAGTAAGCTAAGTATTAGCTCGATAGTACTGTGTTGTTTTCTTTTAAATAAAAAATAAACAAGTTATGCAGCTTTGCTGTGTCAGTTTCGGCGTCTTTCGGGATGCGCTGTTGCTTTATAAGAATTTTTTCAGAGATTTTTACTTGTTTAAGCTCTCTAAGTGATTCAGTATAGTTAAGTAAGAGCTCTTGTTTGTTTTGAAACTGAAAAACAAAAAAGTTCTGCAAGTCTTTCTGAGTCAAGCGGCATTTCTTGGGATGAGCTGTTACTTTCACTAGGGTTTTATCGGAGATTGTTTCTTTTTCAAAGCGTTCTTTACACGATTCAATACATTTTGGCAATAGCTCGAAATGGCTTTGAAGTTATGTAGTTTAAAATTGCATGCGTTCAAGTTAGACAGTTTTTTGGTCTACTGTAAAATTTGTGTTTTGGGTTTTACGTCCTTTACCCCGACGACACTTCCAATATCATAGTTAAGTTTCTTTTGCAACATATAATAAGAAAAGACAGTCCGAAATATGGACAATCTGTGAGTCAACGACCCGAGTGCGCCGGGTCGCGCGCCAGGTAGTTTATCACGTATTTTACGAGAACTTTCTAAAAATTTAATTTTGTGAATAACGAAAACAATATCCAATGGTGAGGCGACGAATCCGGTGCACCAGATCAAGCACCACGTAGCTTAGCACGTATTCAATAAGAACTTTTTCAACATTTAAATTGATTCAACAGACAAAATGTCTAAAAATTTTCAGCAGACAATCCAGGTGCGCCTGATCGAGCACCGGGTAGTTTGATACGTATTCTACGAGAACGTTTTAAGAATTTAAATTGTGCCAACTGTCAAAATACCTACCAATGATAAGTCTACGATCCGGATGCACCGGATCGAGCACCACGTACTTTATTACGTATTCTAAGAGAAATTTAAAAAAATTTTAATTTTGTGAACGATGAAACAATTTCAAATGGTGAGTCAGAAACACGGTTGCGCTGGGTCGAACACTAGGTAGTTTCATACGTATTCTATGAAAAGTTTTTAAGAATTTCATTTGTTCCAACTGTCAAAATACTACCAATGATAAGTCGACGTTCCGGGTTCGCTGAATGAAGTACCAGGTACTTTAATAGGTACTTTACGAGTATCTTTTAAAAATTTAAGTCTTTGGAATAACAAAGACAATTCCAAATGGTGAGTCCACGACGCGGGTGCACCGGGTCGTGAACCAAGTAGCTTAGCAATTATTTCAGAAGAAAGGTTTCCAAATTTAAATTGGTGCAACAACCAAAATAACTTCCAATAGTAAGCCGACGACTGATGTGGACCGGATCGTGCAGCAGGTAGCTTTGGCACTTATTCTACAAGAACTTTTTCGAAATTTACATTCTGACAGCAGCCAAAATAACTACCAGATGGTATAAATACCAGAAATAAACACCAAATAACTACGTCAATAACATTTCCAACGACCCAATGTTCGATCTGACGCACCCGGGTTGTGAACTTTCCATTCAAAATTTGTTAAGCTATTGGAAAAATTAAAATTTTTAAGTTCATGTAGAACTTTCGATTGACGTTCATTTTGAGTGAAGTAACAGTTTAAATTATTTGAAAGGTCTCATATAATACGTGACCAATTACCTGGTGCTTGGTCCGTTTCACCCGGATCGTGGACTCACCATTGAATTTGACTTACCATTATATTTTGGCGTTTGGCAAAATTTAAATTCTTAAAAAATTCTCATAGAATACTTATTAAACTACCTGGTGCTCAATCCGCTGCACCCGCATCATCTACTTACAATTTTTAGTTATTTTTGCTCTTGGAACCATTTAAATTATGAAGAAGTTCTGGTAGAATACGTGGTAAGCTATCTGGTGCTCAATCCGGTGCACCTGGATCGGCGGGTCCTCATTGGTAGTTATTTTGGCTGTAGAAATAATTTAAGAATTTAAAAAGTTTAGTTAAAATACGTGCTAATCTACCGGGTGCGCGATTTGGGTCATCTGGATCTTCTGCTCATTATTGGTAGTTATTTTGGCAGTTGGCACAATTTAAATTGTTAAAAAGTTCTCGTAAAATAAGTGCTAAGCTACCTAGAGCGTGACCCGGTGCACCCGAGTATGAATTTATCATTTAGAGACATGCAGACTATTAGCAAGCCTAAAGGTTCTATTTCGAGCGCAAGCTATTTTTCTCTGACACTTACATCACCCTTAGAAAATTTTCCCAAAGATAAATTTCGAGCAAATCACGTTCGACCATGAGCGAAGCATGTCAGTGGCCCATGGGATGACCGTGGTTGAACATTGACCCAATCTTGAGCTACGCTTACTCCACGCTTACCCTACAGTTAACCCACGCTTAACCCACGGTTAACCCACGCTCACCCCACAGTTGACTGATGCCTATTCCATTGTTGAGCTATGGTTAACCCATTGAACCTTTTCTGCGCGGAAAAGTTCTGATTTTTCCAATTTTTGAAATTCAAATTCGGCTTTTAGTGAAATCTAGGATAATAATGATAAAAATTTAGAAGTTATGTGAACTGAACCTTAAAATTTATTTTTTTAAATGATTAAAATTCCGCTAGAAGTGAATAAATGTTTTTAATTCTTAGTCTTTTAGGTTTCGTCATACTGCTAGCCGATACTGCTTAATTAATTGGTTATAGCCAATTTCATTAAATTAGTAAATTGTAAAAAGCAAACTTTACATCTTGAAAAATATGAACTCGTAAGACGATACACATATTATTTTGGCAATTGTGTAAAAATCGAAAGTTGGAACGCTTGTTCCATCGATTTATAGCTCGCACGGTAAAACTAAAATCCTGCTCATTGATCAAGAAGGAGCAGCGAGTGTTTCCGAACTCAGTTAGGTTTTTGGGCTCTCATTTTACGATGTTCTCAGAGCATCTGAATGTTATCAGCTCTGTTGGTGCTGTGATGCGAAATATACACTATGATACAAGAAAAAATGAGCTCGTCAATAACAACCATTGAGTGGAAAAGGAACTCCTGTTTATTCTTGGAATTATGGGAAATCATAGTAAGTTTTACGCAAAAGGTACTTATGCTTCTTTAGAATATGGGCAAACCCTTGCGTTTTTTTTCTTGAGGCTAAATCTTAAGGCGTACTGACTTAAAATTTCATTTATCTTACACAAAAATGAGCATTTCTGGAAGAATGAATAAAGACATAAGCATAACAACTGGAAAAGGACCTTTTAAAGTCGGTACATCAAATACATTATTTTATATTCAAAAATGTACCGACCTCATATGCACGCCTTAGTAGAGTAAGGTGTTCGTTCTGAATCTACTTCAAAAGGGTGGTGGTTCGCAGCTTGTTCCAGGAAGGTGTTCGTTACGAATCTGCTCGAGGAAAGTGTTTGTTCGAAGTTTGGTTGAAGAAGGTGCTGGTTCTGAATCTGCTCGACAAAGGTGTTGGTTCCAAGTTCGTTTGAAAAAGGTGTTGGTTCCGAATCTGTCCAAAAAAGATGTTGGTTCCGAACTTGTTGGAAAAAGGCGTTCGTTCGCCGAAGTATTTCATTCTTGAATTTTCGTAGTGCTACCGCTCACACAAGTGAACGAAGTTTTCTAATATACGCGTTCATTCTTTTATATCAGCTTTTAATTAATACTATTTTGCATATTTATATAAAACTAAGATAATACGACACCACTTTCTAGATTTATTTTGAAATCACTATATTCTAAATTAATTATAGTATGCCATGCAGTGTAGCGAGTGTTGAATAAAATAATGTTTTGCAACAGATAATTGAATATTATATTATTTAAAATTAACCTGCATACCAGGTGTATACATATGAAACCGGTATTGCCATTTAGCGGCCAGTAGGCACACTTGTAGGCACTGTCGGAACTTACCATTTGTGCTAATTGGCGTA
>NC_046658.1:33106760-33108821 GCF_010883055.1 Belonocnema kinseyi
CGCATACTTTGAATAAAATATTTGTTATCATTCTCTTGAAATAAATGTGTTTTTTTCTTGAAAAAATACCGGTTTCATATGTATACACCTGGTATATCTGCGAAACAAGAACGTCTAGGATAATTATAGTTCTCGTACATTATTAAATGCATTAACATATCAAGTAACACCACAGTTGTGTGTGGTGGAGGGGAGGTGATACCCCTACTAGGCACGTCTACGGGTGGCGGATAGGGGAATGCTCGCTGGAAACAGAGGGTAGGACTAAAGTAAAATAGGCCCCGCGTAACAAACACAATAAAATCCCCAAGTAAAGGCGTGAACGACCGTGCCGAGGACTGAGTGTTACCAGGGAGTGGTGTCTCAAACGGTGTCTCTAGGATATCCGGTCGCCTCCTAGAGTATATAGACCTTACCCCCGCATGCGGGGCTCTGCAGGGGTGGACCTTCATTTCCCTAGCTACTTGTGGGATTAGAATGGCGTCAGAAAAAAATAAACTTAGATAGGAGCATTTGTGAGGAGATGGAAGGTGATTTGGACGTGGCGGAGCATCCTGACGAGAAGATGAGGTCCGAGGGCAGAAAGGACTTGTCCAAAGTGGAGGAATGACTCAAGGAGGCCATCGAAAGCTCAGCGCAGTTGTATAATGTCGTATACGACATGAAGAAGTTCTGCGAGGAAAGGCATGATATGGATTTACGTATCAAAGAGGGAATTTAACAGGTGGAGGCATTGCAACGAAAGATTACACAGCCATACAAAAAAAAGTGTGCGGATCTGGTAACAAGACACACGTATTCCTATGGATTTTGGGGCGCTGAATTCAAATTCGGTATCAAAAATCACCCATCACGTCATGGTTGAGCCATAACCTCAAAAAATGACAAAAAATCAAGCACTGAGGCAAATAAATTTCAAAATAATGCTAGTGATGCAAATTTTCACTTCAAAAGCATGTCGACAACTGTGAAGGATCAACCCTTGCCTGATATCAACTTATTTAATATAACTTTACCCAACAGAACCTGACCTCACCTAACCTGAATTAACAGAAATTTATTGAACTACAGGTAAAGCTCTGGAAGCATATTTTCCCAGTATCAAATGTGTGCTACATCGAGTGGGTCAACTCGAGCCTAACCTAGAAATAAATCTAACCTAGCCGAACCTAACCTAACCTCACGAAACACAATTAAACTGATTGTGTTGTCCCGTTGCGTTTGCGGTACCGTTTCATTCAGCTTCGGCTTAACCTACATAGAGGTTTAACCTATCCTAACCTAACCTAACCGATTACGCTGGCAACCCTGTTCTTGCGTACTTTCATATTTTGACATTAATAGCAGTAAATGTCTGGAGTTTCGTAACCGCTTGTTGCTAGCATTATTCGCCTTTGTCTGTAACCAGGGCACCTCCACGTGGTGACGGTGGGCAACGGATCCACATTGGCTGAGTCCCTGGCAAAGAGGGCTTTCCTACGTCGTCATCATGCAACCGTAGCTCTTCATCAATGGATCACTTGTTTAGTGTAGAGTCTCATGCTACAAGACAAAAATCCGCGAGTATTTCTCAATCACATGCCTACAAGAATAGCTGAGATTCATTCTGTTTCATTTGCAGTAAATATGAAGTGAGCAGTTTGCGAAAATCAATCGACAAGGAAGTGCAAAGTCTTTACGAAAAGTATTTTGACCGCAAATTGCTGCACCAAGAAACAAAATGGGTTCCTCACGTCATTTGCAGTTCCAGCAGAATTATGTTGTATCGTCTAAAAAATTAAAACAACGAAAAGTACCGCAAGTACTCTACACCAACCACATGGAAAAAACCCGTTATTGCGAAGGACTGCTACTTTTGCATGAATTCCGTCAAAGGGTTCAACGCCAAAAATAAAAATAACATTTCATACATTAATGTGTGTACAGTCACAAGAGCAATTGAAATCAATAAAAATGCAGGCCAGACTGATTTAAGCGCTTTAGAAGATGATAGAATGGAAGTTGAAAGTCAACGTCATGGAGACGGTAGTGAAACCAGTGATCGAACAGAAAATAGTTCTG
>NC_046658.1:33108921-33135404 GCF_010883055.1 Belonocnema kinseyi
TTTTCCGCTTCATTTCTAAAAAGAAGAAATCTTCTAGAGCCAAAGACAAAAGTTTCATTCTATCGCGACAGGGACAAAGAATTCAGAAAGTTTTTCGTTAAACACAAAGAGACTTCTTTAGTGTACTGCACTGACGTTAACGGACTAATGACTTACGCTCCTATCCCTATAGCTCACTCAACGGTCATCAAAGAAGAATATAACAATGTTAAAATGCTTCTTGAAAAAGTTAATTACACGAATCACAAATGGAAAATATGTGGTTATCTCAAAATCATAATAATGATATTAGGCCAACAATCGGTTTTCACGAGAGAGCTATGCTTTATATGCTTGTGGAATAGCAGAGATTGAGCCAATCATTACAGCAAAAAACATTGGCCTTTAAGAGATTCATTCAAACCTGGTTCTCATAATATCATCAACCAAAGCCTCGTTGATCCAGAACAATTTTTACTACCACCCCTCCACATAAAGCTTGGGCTCATGAACCAATTTGTCAAGGCGTTAGACAAAGATGGACAATGCTATAAGTGTATATCCCTTGGATTCCCTAATGTTTCAGACGCTAAATTGAAAGAAAGAGTCTTTGATGGAAATGGACGCTTGGGAAAGTTGTAAAGCAGTAAACGCAAATTTCCTCGGTAACAAAAAAAGTCCAGACTACGAGAATATTGTTGCGAAAATGATAAGAAACTACAAAAAGTTAGGCTGCTTGATGAATTTAAAACTTCACTTTCTCGATTCCCATTTGGATAAGTTTCCACAAAATATTGGTGATTTCAGCGAAGAACAAGGGGAACGTTTTCATCAAGACATAAAAGTGATGGAACAACGATATCAGTTAGATCAAAGATTATTCCGAATACTAATTTACAATGGTGTATCTAACCGTACGAGAAAAAATTGAAATGGTTCTGGTGTATGGAGAAACGAGAAGAAATCTCGATAAGGCTGTCAATCTATACGCTCAGCGTTTTCCAAACAGAATTGTGTCACGTGCTCCATTTTATAGTACTGTTACAAAATTTACTACCGATGGAAGTGTTCAGCCTAAGAAAAGAACTCGTACAACAACAGTCACTGGAGAAAATAATGAAATTGATGTATTAGCTGCAGTGATCAATAATCCTCACGTTAGAACACGAGAAATTGTTCGTGATTCTGGAAGAGCAGTGTTTGGAAAATTTTAAAACGTAATAAATTTTATGCGTATCATGTCTCTTTTCAACAAGAATTTCATTGCGTCGATTTCCAAAATCGGGTAGCTTTTTCAGTGGGCACGTGAACAAATACAACAAAATCCGAATTTTTTTCGTTATGTATTATTCTCTGATGAGTCGTCTTTTACGAACGCTGGAATAGTTAATCGACACAACATACACTACTGGACTATTGAAAATCCGCAGTGGCTTCGTAAAGTCGAACATCAGCGTCCATGGACAGTCAACGTATGGTGTGGAATAATTGGCAACAAACTGATCGGTCCCCACACTATTGAAGGCAGCTTAAATGGTCCAAAATATCAAGACCACACTATTTAGCGATAGCACGAGAAGTTCTTGATCGTGATTTCAATGGTCACTAGATTGGTAGAGGCGGTCCGATAAATTGGCCTGCAAGATCGCCAGATCTTACTTCACCAGATTTCTGTTTATGGGGCTATCTGAAAGGCAAAGTGTACAAAGAAAACCAACAACACGTGAGCATATTAATGACCGAATTACAAGTGCATGTGCTGAAATCCAAGAAGATACACTTCTCCGTTATGTAAATTCATTGGAAATACCGATTAGTAAGTGCATTGAAGCCGAAGATCATAATTTTGAGTACTTACTTTAATCGAAAGATGATTCCCTGAGTACCTCGAATCGTAAGAGGCGTGGGGACTCACGTTAATCAAGCACCCCGAATCGTGAGAAGCAAGAAGACTCACGTTAATCAAAAACCCGAATGAAACAGAAAACTGCTACGTCCACATCGTTGTTTTTTGATTACGCTAAAAGTAGTAGTTTATTTTAAGACTAAATTCGAGTATTGCAGAATCATAAGCGTGCACTCTAATTAACAGTAAAATGAAGAAAAATTGAATTTCGTCGATTACAGCGCCATCTATCACAAAACGAGAAATTTTTTGTTGGCAAATCATACGCATTTTTATCCAAAGAATCCGAATATGCAATACAAAATTAGGGTTCCCATTTAAGATTTCGAAGTGCCCTCATCCCCAGGAGGCGGTGTGGGGGAACCGATTTTAATATCAGTGTATGTACTCCTCAGAGTGATTAAATTTTGATTTATAATATTTTTTCATAGGGTGCCTATTTTTCGAGATATTAAAAAGTTTCGACTTTAAAAAATCACCCGTATATTATCTAGTATTACTCAGAATACACAATATCAGATTCTTTAATTTCTTTGAGTAAACTAATATTATTGTTTTTCAATAAATTATGTTAATGCATTTATAAACGTAAGAGAACTATAATTATCCTGGACGTCCTCTTTTTGCTGATATAGACAGGTTTATTATAAATAATATAATATTTAATTATATGTTACAAAACTTTATTTTTAACGACAATATAATGAAAAAGGTATATTTCATGCTGACGGACTGAATGTAAAAATAGCGCATTTCGAACGATGTGAATGAAGAGAAACGAAATGACTTTTTTGGAGTCCCGCCACATTACAATCACGAAAAGAGCTCTTTTCATAAGCATTCTTACATTTCACAACGGTTGCAATGGAGATTACAGCCGCTAGGTAGCACCAGCTGCTCTAGTCAAAGTTTTGCAAAAATTCACATTGGATAAATGAAAAAATCCTTTTATTATAGACAAATTTTAATATTTTTCTTTTCAAAATGAATAACTTGAATTTTTTACTTTTTTTTGTGAAAACCTAGAAACTTTTATTATTAATTTGTATTAGAAAGAGCAACTTTTCATTTACCCAATTCAAGTTTTTGCAGAACTTTGACTAGAGAAGCTTGCAACCTTCCCATTGCACTTGCGTTAAAGCAGAGCAAGCGCAAAAATCAATAATTGCTTATAGCATAATATAGTGATTTCGAAATAAATGTAAAAAGTCGTGTCATATTATCTTAGTTTTATATAATTATGCAAAATAGTATAAATTAAAAGCTGAATAGAAGAAGGAACACGTATTTTAGAAAACTTCGTTCCCCTGTGTCAGTGGTACCACTATAATATTTCAAGAATCCAATACTTCGGCGAACGAACGCCTTTTTCCAACAAGTTCGGAACCAACATCTTTTTCAAACAGATTCGGAACCAACACCTTCTTCAAACGAACTTGGCACCAACACCTTTGTCGAGCAGATTCAAAACCAGCACCTTCCTCAAACGAACTTCGAACGAACACTTTTCTCGAGCAGATTCGGAACGAACACCTTCCTGGAACAAACTGCGAACCACCACCCTTTTGAAGTAGATTCAGAACGAACACCTTATTCTACTCAGGCGTCGATATGGTCCTTAACTAGTTATTCTCATTTAATCAAATAGTTACATTTAAGTTTTAAGCTTTAAGTGGACGGCAAAAATGAAGCTATATATTTTCCCAGAATAGCACATTTCATGTTAAATACCATTCGGAGCTCAATTTTTGCAGTAATTTGAATACTTCTCAAGCTAATTACAAAAAAGCAGAATTCAGACCTATAATAAAAATGTAATATATTCCCGAATACCTCACTTTTATTAAGCATAAAGGGGGCATTTTTAAAGCATAAAACCAAGAAATTAAATTATTTCTCATCACTGTTCTTTAAATACAGGTTGAACTTTTGGCTTTTTTCTGTAATGTTAGAAAATTAAATTAATTGAGTATCGGCTACATTTAATGTTATTTTATCTTCTGCCCAATTTGACTTAATATAATGACTAAGTACTGTCAAAGAGCTGGTATGAATCGATATTGAGCAAAAATTGACTTCGGCACAGATTTGAATCTAGGCCGTTTATGTTTCTATACATCAGCACGCTGTCCAATGTGCTACGGAATTTGATAGTAACCAAGCGTACAAGAATTGCAGAGGATCGGATTTCCTCCACTATCGACTCCACTTCGAAGATATCATATCGATGGGTCCTAAAAGAAAGTACGCAACTTACGGTGACGAATCCAATCTACGTAACTCGCGCTGACAAATAGAATCTACGCAACTCGTAAGGAGTAATAGAAAATACGCAACTCGTGGTAGCGGATAGAAACTGGGTAACTTCATTTTTCGGATTTTGAGTTATTATCCGAAACTGTTGGAGTGTGCCGAAAGACGCAATAAGAAAACTTAAAATTTTTTATTGATTAATTTAAAGCGTATTAATTAATAAATAACAAATCCACGTAACTCCTTTTTGAACGTGAATTCGGTAATGAAAGTACGTAACTCGGCTAAAATAGTTCCAACCTTCGCCGTGGCGCCAGTTTTGCTATAATTAATTTACATTGATCATAATAAACGTAACAACAAACGAAGTAATCTACATAATATTTGATTATATGATAATAAAATATTATGAAAATAATCTTTACGATTCATAAATAGTGTATTATCAAAAGTGAAGCTCACATATTATGGAAGTCTGGAGGAGACGGAAAAGTTGACAGTTTCGTCACTGCCATTAGAAGAATTTAATTATGCATATTTTAAATATAGATTTAAACTTCCGTTGTACTTATTTTTTTTTTAATTTACTATAGGCAAAGTAGAAAAAGTTTTAAACATAAGAAAGGGCCTGTGCTGTCAATATAATATACACATACTTCCGCTATAGTAAATATTAATCTGCTAATAAAAATTTCATACAGCAATTAGTAAAGACTCGAAATACCAGCATAAATATAAAACAGTAATACAATATTACAGTGAAAAAGCATTATAACTACATTGAAACATTAGAGTTATTATATACGGAATATTATTTTTATAGTCATAGATTAAAAACTGAAATCTTTGTGACGTAATATTGTTTTTCATAAATTTAATTATATAATTTCCGCGCAAAATGTAATGCTCATAATCATTTACAGTAAGTTCACGTTAAAAGAACAAAATTTGAAACTTCTAAAAAGTTTGAGGTAAGCTCAAACACCACACTATTGCAATTACATAAAAAGCATCACTAACTGTCTTAAACATAAGCTTTAGGTTATACTTTATTTTGCAATGATTATAAGGTACCTAGAAACACTTTATTATCTTTAGAGTTATCACAGTTGAATTGTGAATACCAATTAAACTTTCACCTCGGTATCCTGAAAACTTGCATTGTGTTACTTGCGTAGTTTCTATCCGCTACCGCGAGTTGCGTATTTTTTATTCCTCCTTACGAGTTACGTAGATTCTATTTGTCAGCGCGAGTTACATAGATTCTATTCGCCACCGTGAGTTGCGTACTTTCTTTTAGGGCCCATCAAATATACAGTCCGCTCTGTGAAAAGTGACGCTTGGAACAGTGCCGTTTCTCCTAATTCATGCTCGAACGCATTCCCCACCATCGCGCTATCGCACAGTGGGACGGAATGCAATTTTTTTATTCAAGAATATCCAGAGCCTTCAATTTTTGTCCGATTCTGAATTTATTCAAAGATAATTAAATTCTAAAGAGCTTGAAGCTCCGAACTGAAAAACTGAAATCGAAAAATTGATATTTTGTACATAGAAATTGTTTACGCTTCAATAACTGATCAAGAAAACTTTATATTGTATTAAATGAATGTTTAGGGACTCATATAATAAAAATAATTTGTTTATTAATTCATTTATTTTGTTATAGACAAATTTTATGAACAAATTGACAAATAGTCTTATTATCGGTAAACAAATTTTTTTTTCCTAAAAGTGCTTGATATAAATGTAAAAATGACATTTAATTAAAAAAATAATTTAAAAATTCATAATAATTATTGTTATAAACAATTCATCTGGCAAATTATTAAAATTTGAGATTTCTCAAATGATAATTTCCTTTAATCGACAGAACGACTTCAGTTATTTCTTAAAATTATAAATATTTATTAATATTTAAAAATATATAAAAATTTTAATTTTTATAAACAAATTCTGTAAACAAATTGAAAATGTTGGCCCTTTCGCATATAATTTTTTTTGCACTGGAAATGTTTTAAGCTATTGGACGAATGACTGCCAGACGCAAAAATACTATAAAAGTTAACAATAACCACTGTTGTTAACAATTCTTTGGCAAAATGTAACAATCTGAATATTTATAAACGAATAAGATGAAAATTTCAAATATCGGCAGTTTCACGTAGCAAAAAATCTGGTTTCTTCAAATGGAAAATTGAGACATAGAATTCTTTTTCGTAGCTATGGTATCCAGAGTTATGTTTTTTTATTCAATAACTTTCAGTAGTTTCAATATTCCCTTTCAGAAATATGTGCATTGGACTAAGGGTTTTCTTTTCTGCATTACATTAAATTTGTTTTCTTCATTTGTTTCGTTTTCTAATTCTGATATTTTGTGTTAATAATAGATTTAAGCACTAAATAATTTAAGACAATTGTAAAACTCATTTTAAAAGAAAATGGCAGAGTTCAGCATTAATAAAGCTTGTTTCGACAACAAGCTTTCAGCTTGGTTGAACACATATTTTATCGCAGAATTTTAACCTGAAATTTATGACAAATGGATCTGGCCAAACTCAGGTGACTGTAGAATGTTCTCCTTCAACAAAACAAAGGAAATCATTGGATACATGCAAAAAATATACTGAAATTGAAATAAGAGAGGCTTTTTTACGCTCGCTAAATCTATGTGATAGGGAGAAAGTGTCAAAATTCCTGAATTCAATCTTACCTTCCGATGAAAATGAAAATATGAATGATTTCATGATTCCTTACATATCAAAAGAAGCTTTGGTGTTAATAGAGGAAGCTGATTTGTCTTAAAGTCAGTGTCACATAATCCAGATGCAGGCAAAAAAGAGAAATGCTAAAATTTACCCAGCATACGATAATTTGGCAAAGGCTAGAGAAGAATGTTAGCCACATTCGATTAAATTAACTGAAAAGCGTTTTACAGTCGGATTAAAATTTGTATTAGATTGTACGACATCTGGGATTTTTAAAGTTCGGATACAAGGAAACCTCATAACTTGAAGTCAATCTTGAAATACGATTTTGATGGTTCTTCAAACCAAAGCATGTACAAACAAAAGAAAGATGATCCAGATATGATGGATAATAGTATCTTCACGGTTTCAATGTTGATACTGCGACTTCACGTAGAGAAAAAGGTCAATTCTGCACTGTAGAAAAAGCCTAATCCATCGTCAACATCATATTCCAGGCCAATACTATATGAATTCGCTACAGAAACCCCCGAAAAAAACCAATTCATTAATATTAGCACTTCAAAAATAAATCAATGAAATGAAGACCACAAAAATAAAGAACGATTCCGAAACTTTTGTGATAAAACATGATATGGAGTTGACGATGCTGGACCAAAAAGTTTGCCAGGCTCTTTCGGAAACTTTAGCATCTATAACTTGCTACATTTGTCAAGCTACACCTAAAGAGATAATTCAATTAGATAGAGTCAAAGGCAAAGTTATGGATATCAAGTAACATGATTATGGATTGTCAACACTACATGCTAGGATTCACTTTATGGCAAATTTCGTGCATATAGCCTATCGACTCGATTTTAAGATATGGCGAGTAGATAGGATTTATATAAAGATTTTCAAACGAAGGCGAAGACTCGAATTTGCAAATCTTTTTACCAGAAAACAGGATTGGTAATAGATGCAGTAAAACAAGGCTCAGGCACATCCAATGATGGGACTACCGCAAGAAATTTTTTGAAGACCCTGAACTAACAGCATAAATTATAGGGATAGAGTTGGAGTTAGTGGAAAGATTTGCGTACATTCGGCACAAATTAACAAGCACAGAACCAACTGACTTGGAAAGATTTAAAACATATACTATGGAGACGACACAACTGTACATTCGATTATACCCATGGTACTACATGCCTATTACTGTCTATAAGATATTATTGTATGGACATTATGTTATGAAAAATGGTTCCTTATCAATTGGACAGTTTTTCGGAGAAGCCGGTAAAGCTTGGAATAAAGACGACAGGAATATTCGAGAGTTCAATCAACGCAAATTTTCTCGTGTGGCTACTAACAATGATTTAGCGCACAAACCTGTTAGTGAGTTTAGATCAATATGTCAGTTACGAAAACAGAAATAATTAGTCTGAAATTCATGAAAAAGTACTTGTTTTTCTGCAATCATTACCAACCCCGTTTAATAAAGTGAATCTTTACAAAATTGGGGGTTTCCTTGCCTAGTCGGTGGGTTATTGTCTAAAGAATTTATATTGCGTGAATCTTATCATGCAGTGTTATGTATCATTATCAATCTTAGTTGTTTATAAACATTCAAGTTGTTATATTTTACTATGATATTATCAAAGATACATTTTTTAGGAATTTCCAAAACCATTCTAACGATTAAAGAAAATTAAAATTTGATAAAACCTTAAATTTAAATATTTTGTCACGAAATTTATTTATAACAATAGTGATTGTTAACTCGCCAAATATTTTTCTGACTAGCAGTCATTCGTCCAACAGCTTAAAGCATTTCCAGTGAAAAAAATTTTTCGATCCGAAAGGGCCAGCATGGTTAATTTGTTTATAAAAATTCTAATTGTTATATTTTATCAAATATCATGAAATATTTATTACTTTAAGGAATACTTGAAGTCGTTCTGGCGATTGAAGGAAATTATAAATTGGAAAAATTTTATTTTTAATATTTTGCCACAAGAATTGTTTATAATAATGGTTATTGTAAACTTTAAAATTAGATTGGCAACAAATAAATGGAATAATAAAGAAATTATTTGTATTCTGTGAGTCCTTAAACATTCATTTAAGACAATATAGAGTCTTCTTGATCAGTTATTAAAGCATAAGAAATGATTATGTACAAAATTTAAGTTTTTCCAGAATTTGAGTCAAAAACTGTTAATAAATGAATAAAGAAGACAATAGTTTAGAGCGTCAAGCTCTTTAAAATTTAATGAACTTTAATTGTAAAAAAAATAAAAAATCAGATCAAAATTGAAGGCACTGGATACTTTTGAACGAAAAAAGTGCATTTTCTCCCACTGTGTATCGCTTCGAGCGCCAGAATTTTAATTACATGTACGAAAATAGACTATATAACGAGTTAGTGCTTTATTGTACATAGCATAATTAATTCGATACTTACCTAATCAATGCTTGTACAAAACGAATCGTTTTTGTCGACTGAAAATCGAGAAACAATCATCCAAACGGTAGGGAGAAATTTCACCACAGCATTGTTTCTTCGAAGCACGATTTGTCCAAAATCTGCTATTTTCAGAGAGCAAGACTTGGGCGCGTGTGTCATAGTTGAGAAGAGAAACACGAGTACATAAAAAACGGTCGAATGCCGGTAATGTACGCGTAGGTTTTCATGAATTTCAACTACAGATGAAGCAGCAGAGGAGTAAAATGAAAAAATTCCAAATTTTAATACGAAAGATGTGTACATATTGATTATACAAAATGGTATTGCTATCACAAATTGCGCGAATTAAATTAAATAATAATTAATTTCATGTAATTATTTTCACGATAGATAATAAACAGGTAAATCAAATCAAGTTTCAAAGAGAATGCACACAGTGGTGAATGATTATTTCTAGTTATGAATAAGAAATTAGAACATTCAAAGGTTACGTTATCGGTTTTATTATAGGAAATTGTTATTTTTATGAAAAAAGCCTTAAATATCAAAGAAATCTCGCGAGTTTAAAGAATTAAAGATTACTTTTTGGTTTATCTTCAAAAAACGGGATTTTAACGAGAAAATCATTACTTATGATAGAAAAGTTTCAAATTTTACCATTTAAAGGTTATGTTGGCGGTTTCATCATAGGAAATTTTTATTTTTGTGAAAAATAATTACGTATGAAAGAAAACTTACAAGTTTGAACATTCAAAGGTTATGCATGTTAGGAATTTTTGGAGGAAATTCGTATTTCAAAGAAAAGAATCATTAGGTATAAAAGAAAACTTACAAAATTGAACATGTGAAGGTTAGTTTGCGCACACGTATTACGAATATCCTTTAAGACATCTTTCCGACTTCGTTACTACAACATCTATCTCCGTGTCTTCAGGATGTATTCACAACATCACGCGATGTCGAACATTTATCTTTAAGACTCATAGTGCCGCTACATCTTAAATATGTCGTAAACACATATGCTGATATTTATCAAGGAATTATTAATTAAAATTTTATGTGATTTCTTGAAAAATATTTCATGAATGGATTCAAAAAGATAAAGTTTTACCAAATCCGTGCCTTGGAATGTTATGAGAATGAAAAATTTATATTCTTCTTCAGTGGCGCCGGAATGAAATTGGAGGGGTGGGGGCAATTCTCTTTCCATCGTATGTGGTAGACATAGGTACATTCAGATTTTTGTGCGGGCAAAAGGTATTGGTTGCCACGCAACCAAAATTTTGAAGGGGGCAGCTGAACCCCTTGACCCCCTGTTCCGGCGCCACTGTCATCCTTTTAAAAGACTTACACCTATTCTCTTTAAGGGTTTCGAAAATATCCGCCACGTTATTTTCAATCAATTACCATTGATTTTCGTTTCGATCCAAATAAGAATTCCAAAACTTTTAGTGCACTTACGAAGAATATTCTTATATTTTAAAACACATCAGTTAGGGCGGCCCTTATTTTTTACATTTCAAATTTCTCTGCTCTCGCAAAAAATCAAATTAGGGTGAAATCGTTTAAGAGTTAGGGGCCTCACAAAGGCCATGAAGTTCCGCATTGCTTTAGCATGGAAAAATCAAGCTATTTTTAAATCTAATATTTAAACGCGATGATATATTATAAATAATTACATATTTTTGTATATTGGTCAGATTTTTTTACAGAACAAGAATCAATCCTAATTTTGGAGAGAAAATGACTTTAAGCTTTTCTTATGTATCCCCAAAGAACACCCCATAAGTGTCCAATTCGAATTTTACCTAATACTCTGATTTATAAATGTTTTTTAAAAGATTTATTTTGATGAACAATTACTAATCGGTGCTCAGTGACCTGTTAACTAATTTAAATTACTCGAATATAATAATTGTTATAATTGATAAAAGTACTCATAACGTTAAGAAAATGCGTACATGTCGCGGCTTGCCTAAGAAAAATTTCAAATCAAATTAACATTGTTAAAATGATTGAAAATGAGGTAAAATATGACTAGGTATTTTCAAGTTACTAATCAATATTTTTGTATAGAAAAGACGAATTTCAAAAAGTGTTAATATACCATCATATTATGTGATACTAAAAATTTTCAATAATGATGTTTCCATTGTAAACCCAGAAGAGTAGTTCAAAATCGTTCACACGTCAAATGCATGATTGATTCTTATTTTCTGTTATTTGGTGCATATAATCGCGTTTAATTCTTAAATTTACAAAAAGTTGAATTTTTCTCATGGTAAATAAATGGAAACTTCATGATCTTGGCGCGACCCCTAAATATTCACTAATTTCGCTCAAATTAGGAGATTTTTTGCAATAGAACAAAACTGACGAATGTGAGCAGAGCAATTAAAAAAAATTTCACAAGTACAAAAAAGAACCACCCTAATGTGAGTACTATTATTATAATAATATAATAATAATGTAATTAATCATGTAATTTACAAGGTATTGTAAATTCTGCAATATTGTAAAATTTACATGAGAACATCAGTTTTATTTTGGAACGTTGAAAATGTTCTTAAGAGAGGCAATCTAGTTCGAATTCACGTGTCCTTTTCGAATTTGCCTGTGTTTTTTTTTCTAAGTTCATTTTCTTCTGTTATATGTCATCGTGTGAATTTTACTGCATGCAAATCTTTCGTAAGTCTTTTGATCAAAAATGGATTTGCCGCGAAATAGTCATCCAAAATATCCGTCAAAACCGAAGCATTTACATTTCCGGGTGCAAAAAGTACCTTTAGATCATTATAAAGGGGATCAACTACATAAATGTATTGTAAATTTTCTATTAAGATCCATAATTGTTTAAGAGCATAAATGTTTACAATCAGGCAACTGGCAACTATCTTTAAAATTACATAAATTACTTTGAAAAAAAATTTTTTATTTAAAAATAAAAATACTATGGCTTTTCAGGGCATAGACTGTCGACACTATTGACACCTTTTCAAACTTTTTTGAAATAATACAACTATATTACTATTATTTGGAAAAAATTACATTAATTCTACAATTTTCTCAAATTTCCGGATAATGCAGCTTCTGTTCCACTTTTCCTTGAAGCACGTTTCAAAATTTCTTCGGCGTTTGACTAAAATAACATATGCATCATCTCAAAAATCGCAATTTTAAAGTGTTGATAATTTTTAAGATTTCAAAGCTTTCAAACATTTTGAAGAGCTTTTTAGAGATTTTACAAATTTTAAGAGAATTCATGGCATTTGAAAGTATGAATTTCAAGGGATTTAGAATTTTATAGGGTCTCTAAGAGATTTTGTAATGTAAAATATTGTAATGGATTTCAAGTGATTTGAAAGATTTGAGGATATTTTACAAGATTCCAAAAAATATCAGATTTCCAAAATTTTCAGGGAATGTAAAAGAATATGAAAGATTTTAAAAGATTAAAATGAGTTCAAGGAGTTCTAGGGAATTTCCTCAAATGTCTTGAGAACTTTCGGGAGTAAATAAAATGAAATGAAATATTAACTGACTACTAGGGATATGTATGCATCTTATGGCATTTTATGGAGTACCGAGGGATTTTAAAGATTTAAATAAGAAATATGAAAACACCGCTGGACTAAGAAATGACAGTAAATTTATTCACTAGAAATAGAACAAATTTCATACCAAAGAATGTAATTCAACTTCAAAGAAATTCAATTTTAACTTTTCTCCAAATTAACTTTAATTGTTATTTTTTAAAATTATGAAATCATTCAGTTTACAATGCGTAGTTCTAAAATAGATCACATTACAAATTTTCCATCTTTAATCTTTTTTTTTAAGCCTACATTTTCAATTAGAAGAGTTTGGAAATGCTAATTGGTATGTAGTTCTAGTAATAAAAATGGAACAGTAATTCATTTTACAAAACGATTCTGGAAACTGTTCTGAATTGAATAATTTACAGATTACAACGTCAAAAACTGGTCTTTTCCGATTCAAAAGCCTAGTGGTTTAGCAAATGTAAACATAATGTAACCATAATTAAATTCTTTTATTTATTTTCCAATTGTATTCTAATATTATTTTAATCTAAAATATTCTATTCTAAACTCATTGAATTTAAAAGTTTTTCACTTAAAAACGAATAATTCTTAATATTTAGCCAAATTAACTGCTTATTTCAAACTAGTAACTCTAAATAAAATATTCGAAATTATAAACAATTGGAGACTGTATTATTTAAAATAGAAAGCATTAACTCGTTCAATCATTAGACAGCTATATTTAAACTTAGAGCATTGGATTTAAAATTTTTTAATTTAAAAAATTTTAATTTTGAGCAAGTGTTAAATTTCGATTTTTCAATATCAATTAAACAATCATTCATTTGAAATGAACTAAAAAGTAAAATACTTATAAGATTCAATACATTACAGACTCGTAATGTGTGATTATTATAAATATTCAGTGTATTGTAATGGAAGTGGTGTAATTTGGGACTCAAAACCTGTCATCATTGAAATAAAGAACAGCCATCACATTTATACGCCGGATATTTCTATGACACGCTTAAACACAGCCGTGTTTGAAAGTTCACAAACGTCAGTGGGACAGCCACATGGCAATATAAAAGCAGTCTTCGAAAGGTTTAAAATTTCGGAATTATATTATAGTTAAATTATGAAATGGTAATTCAACTATGAAACCCCATTTGTGACGTGGTCTTGCTCAATACATTTTAAAATGTTTCCAATAGTCCTAGCAGTTTTATCGTTTCTTGTTGATCAAATCAGTGCACTAGAAGGTAATGTTCTACCAACGCCAGAAGACCACCCCTACAGGCATACGTTTCTAAATTTGTTTCGAGGGATCTGAGGAATTTCTTTTAAATCACATACATAAAAAGTCAATGCATTTTCACAATCTTTAAATTGCTTGGCTGTGGAAAAAAATTCTGGTACTGGCCTGGCCAAAAGTGTAATGTTTCTTCTGGCTGGCCACAGACCATACCATTTGGTCTGTCCCTGAGTATGGGCTGGTCATTCGCTAGTTATTGTCGCTAGAGTTATTGGCTAGCTGGTAGTTTGTGATACTTGATCGTCAAAATCTAGCAGTGTGGCAGAAAGGTCCGAGTCAACACGTAACTGGTACTTCAAATCGTGATGCCATCTTGCAAGATGTCTGCACGCCGAGGTCCAAGCAATAAATTCCAATTGCATCGGCAGAAATTTGATTTTGATGGCGGATTGATTTTTGTTGCTGATCGAACTTAGAACTTTTTTTGGTTCTTGTCTCGCTTTTCAGCGCCCGGTTTGGGCCAGGCCTGACCTTCCACACCGAAATTACAATTGCTGATCTTCGCTATAACTGATTAGCACCATACTTGGACTAGGCCAGACTTTCAAGGTGAAAAAAGACTCATTTCGATCAAATGAATTTCTTATTTATTACTATTTGAGACGCCCTAAACCTTTTTCGAAATATTTCTAAAAATTGTGCTCGTCGAACTTAGATTCGCTTTGTTCTTGTCTAGCTGATTAGTTCCAAAACGGGGCCGGGTCAAAGTGTCAAGGTGGTAAGGAAATAAAGTAATGTCTTGATTGTGAATTTCTTATTTTCTATCATTTTAAACACACTGTAACCTTTTTTAATATTTCAAAAAAATTGGCTGATCACACTTAGAACTTTTTTTGGTTCTTGGCTCGCTGATCAACGCCAGTCCTTGGACAGACTAGACCTTTCAGACTAGACAGTCTTGATAAGGTCAAACATGGGCCAGGCTACCGGCAGATTTGGGCCAGATCAGATCTTCCAGACAAGGCAGTGTTGATAAATCCAGATCTGGGCTAGACCTGACACCAGACTTCCAGGATATTTTTCCCCTATTGAAAAAATGGTTTGTTGCGAAAAGTATTTAGTTTTTAAGATATGGTACTGCTATTTATTCGTTGAAATAAGAATTAAATTAATTGCAGTAACCATTGAAATGTAACAATTATTACTATTATTATTACACCATTAAGCCATTTCCCTTTCGCGGTAGGCGTGACTCACTCGGTAGGGGAAAGGAGTAGTGTGTGAAAGGGATAAAGATTTTTCAGATTGATCCAGAATTCTCGTGCTATTTAAGTAAATAACACGTTCGTTCCTCAACACTGCACCGACCCAGGTTGCTGATCAATCTCTCTAGCAATCACCCCAAGCGAAGAACCTCACGAAGTCGTTATGTAAGGTTCCCCACTTGAGTCCATTAATAGCCAAGGTCTTTGTTCCAGGCGTCATTCACTCTAATGACACTCTTTTTATTAACAATTTTCCGCCATACTTTCCTGTCCTGGCATACTTCTCTAGCTTCTTTCATGTCCATGCATTTTTTCATGCAGGCTCTCGTGTTTCTGTGACTTCTTATGTCTCTTCTAAGTAGGGTCTCATTCACACATTCTAACCATTCTTTCCGCGGTCTACCTCTGGGCACGCTCCCATTTACTTTACCTTGATACACTTGTTTCGTTAGTCGTTCATTTGGCATTCTCTCAACATGTCCAAACCATCTTAACCGATTTCTTTCTCATGTGTCTACTAGCGCCTCTTCTACACCACATTCTTATAGAATTATCTCGTTACTTACTTTGTCCATCAGAGTTTTCCCGCATATTATGCGCATGAATCTCATGTCAATTGCGTTAATTTTACTCTTATCTTATTCTTGATAAGTCCATGTCTCGCTACCGTATAGTACAGAAGGTAAAAATATAGAATTATTATATTTTAATGGTTATGGCAAGCAGAATTATTGTTAAATAAACCAGAAATTCTGATTGCAACAATCAGAATTCTGATTACTTTAACCAAAAAAAATAATAAGGGCATATTTAACCAGAATTCTAGTTGATTTACCTAGACATTTTTTTAAGTGTAATAATTTGTAATTGATTCTGCAAAAATAACATTATCAATTATTCTATCACAAATATATTCAGCAGACAACTGTTTGTAACCCTAGCTTATACCATAAAAAATTATATGTTAACTTAAATTACTGCAACCTAATATTCTTTTTGTTTCAAAATGTAATATTAGATAGAAATTATTCTAAAATAATATATGTGAGATTTATGAAATACTTGTAAATATCCAGAATTAGCGACAGTCAGGCCTTAAACAAAATGAGTAATAAAGTCAGGACCTGGATCAAACGCCGTTATCCGTCAATGGCAAACTGTATTGCGGACTTTGGAGAAATCCTCAATACAAATCAATGGAAGGAGACGTTAAAGTACACGATTCCTGAAAATGGACCAGACAAGGGAACAGTAGTAGAAAAGGAGTACGAAATCTCAGTGTGGACAGTAATTGACGAAAATGGATTCATCCCAATCGTATATACCTACTTCCAAAAATCACCATTTTGGCTTGGAACAACGCGGATATCTCCTGAAACAGAACTGACAATAGAAAAACTTTTCATATGCATGTACACAAACAAATTTGATTATCCGTTTCATATCCCTAATTAAAAATTCATTATTTCAGGTACTCTTTCTGAAACTTTTCCTGTGGCTGAACACATTCATGATCCTGCTCAGGATTCGATTGCTGACCGTGTAACCGAAAATGACCGTCTTCTTCTATTAAACAGCTATCTCTGTCCCATCTGTCGCAATGTACACTTATCGCCGATTTCTTCATTGATGCATCTGCGTGACATGCATGTCATTCCTATAGAAGACGCGCACATAGATATTCCAGAATTTCCCACTCTGGCAGTAACCAATCTTCCCTTTAATGACGATCCCTATCCTTACGGCGTCCATCCAGTAGTAGTTGCCTCTTCATTCTCTAGCCCTTGTGCTGCTGGTACTTCTGTTTTTTCTACTTCCGGTACTTTTACTGCTGGCCCCTCTACCGCCGGTCCTTCTATTGCTAGCCTTTCTGCTGCTGGTCCTTCTGTTACTACACCTTCTACTGCTGATACTTATATTCCTGGCCTTTATCGTGAATATGAGACCTTATTTTCTGTATTATTTGATGGAGAAACTAAGCAAAAAAATTTGAAACCTGAGCTAGAATCATGACAACAGAAGTAATTTGAGTAATTTGTGATATTCAATTTGGTTTAAATAGATAAGAGTTGTTCGTCAAAGTAAAACCTTGTATGTTAAATTCCTTGATTAAAAAATTATAAGAAAAGCCCTAAATCATTCATTTAAATCATGCAACCGTTACTGAGTCAGTATTTTTTAAAAGCGAGGAGAAATTTTAATAATTCGTAACTTTGCTGACATATACCCTTTTTTAAACCATTAATAAGTGTTTGTCGTGAAAATGAAAACTATCTTTCTTCGAGTGTCAAAATAACAAAAGAAATGTTGGAAACATAAATTGGAACTATGCGATCGGAAGTAATTACAGTATTTTAGAAATGCTAGGAGAAATTAGAATTATTTTTAATTTTTCAGACTGTTAGCCTCAGCTAAAAAATGGATAAAAGTTTTTCATAAAAATTATATTTTTTCTATGGTAATTTTTTATTGAAAAACTATTCAAAAAGCGTTGGAAACGTAAATCCTCATGAAACAACCGAAGGTAATGTATAACTTCTACTGGCATGATTGGAATTTATTATTTAAACGTTCTTTCGGTACTTTGTCTATCAAGGAATCTATGTTTTTCTTTAACGACAAAACTCGATCTATTAAAAAAATTTAAATACGTAAATTTCACAGAAGCTTCAAATGAATAATATTTCACCTCGATTTTTAGCATGTACTGTATCAGTTACGGCCGCCAGATTCACATTTATATTTTAAATCTTTTTTGAATACTTTTTAAAAATAAATAATATAAAAGGTTAATTTAACGATGGCGTCAAATTCCTATCTATTTTCTAGAAATCACTTAATGTCACACAGGTTATAAATTAATTCTACTTCTCATGATTTAAAAACAATGCATTAATTCCGATTTGATTTAAAAAAATGATTTAAAAAAAATGCATCAATTCGAGTGAGTATAATTGTAAACTCTTCAAAGCTCAGAGTCTGAGCACCTACGTATCTACGTGAATTCTGCTGTACGCTTTTGACACCTGCGTCCCATATACCTCCAAAATTAGGAGCGGCAAGGGGGATAAAATACCAAGAGGTACCCTCAGTTGTTAAACTATTGAGTGAATCGGGATCTCGCCGTAATTGCGGTAAATCATGCCCTAGCTTACGATCAGCACCCCGAAAGATCGTGCCATTATCGCTATACAGATGAGCAGGCATACCGCGACGAGATACGAAACGCTGATAAGCAGCTAGAAAACCTTAAGACGTGTAATGTGAAACCAATTCCAGGTGAACGGCTCTTGTAACGCAACACAAAAAAACGACATACCCTTTGCAACTTTTAAGACCTCTACCCGGAGCGAAACGAATTTGAAAGGGACCAGCATAATCCACACCTGTGTGAATAAAGGGCCCACTGTTAGTAGTTCTAAAATCAGATAAACTATCCAATAATTGTGCACATACGGTGGCACGTTCGCGAACACAAGTCACACCTTTACGAATGATACTCTTGGCAAGTTTCCGACCTACGATAATCGAAAATCCCTGACGTAAAGTATCCAATGTCAACTGAACGCATCCGTGCATTGATCTTAATTGAGCGTCACGAGCAATCTACCCAAATATTCGATGTAATGGTAAAATTTTAGAGTGTTTTTCATCATAGCTAATAGGAGCTAGTTGTAAGCGACCTCCCACACAAAGGAGTCCTGACTTATACAAGAATAGATTTAATGCCTTCAAAGGCGATTTTGACGGAATAGGTTCCTGTTTGTTCCCAGAGCGAATTTCGGTAGCAAATGCGAAGTATTGTATACAGAGTATCCAATACAAGTATGCTTGTTTTATTTTAGAAGCGTTGAGCGTCAGAGACCGTGATACTTCTCAAGAATCTGACACGCTTTCCCATTTTTTACAAAAAGCTTTGAGAAAACGTAGACAAAATGCGGTGAATCGTATTAACTTTGGCCATGAAGCTTAATCCGTGACCATTTCTTGTAGGAGAATATTTTCTCTCGCGGCATGATACGTGAAATGAGTTTGAAGTTTTCTCATTTTTTCTAACAATATTATGGGACATTTCAAAACCCCATGGCTTCTACAATGTAGTGTAGAGTCTTAGCGAGTAATTGAGCATCACAAAGCTCCAACCTTAGTATAGTCACCGGTAAAATTGGTGCTATTTTTGTCTTAACAAATAATAGAATTACATGTATCTCGCCATTCTCGTGAAGAATTCGGAGCTAGACTAAACTAGTTTTTAGGTGCACTGTCCATCTTGGAAATCAAATTTTTCCAGCTCACTGAGTTTACTGTAAAAATTATGCCAATGTTTTGATAGATCATCAGGAACGGAATCTTCCCAATCCACTTTGCAAATCCAAAATTCCTGTATCATCCGCTTAGCTATAACTATAACAGGCGATAGCACTCTCAAGGGATCGTACAACTTATCGATAACGTATAGTAATTTTCTTTTTGAAGGTTGCATAGTGTCTGGAGTCCGCACTTGAATTTTAAAACTATCACTGGTAGGATCCCAGCGTAAACCTAGAACTTCTAACTAGATATCCTCCCCGGCAAAAAAATCAAAGGCTCTTTCGTGCTTACCCTGCGGACAATCTGATAAAAAAAAGTTCATTATTCGAGGCCTATTTTTTAAAATAAAAACCCCCACGTCTCATCTAGTGTAAAACCTGTTCTCGCAACTTGTTACCTTTTTCGATTGGATCTGCGCCAAAATTAACGTCATCCACATCTAGGTTGCTTTCTAAAATCACTTGAGCTTCAAGAAAATTAGAACCCTCATTCCGAGCCAATCATTTTATAACACGATTAGCCAAGTACGGGGCACACAATGTTCCGTATGTGACGGTTTTTAATCTCCAGGCTTCTAGTTTGCCTTATGGTGAATGCCACAATATGCGCTAGTAATCGCAATCACGAGGATCAACTTTAATTTGCCGTAACATTTTTCCACGTACGCTACAAAAACAAATTATAGCATACACCAACGAAAAATGATTGAAACTAAATCAGTTAATCATTTTGGACTTATATGTAAATGGGAGTTAAGTGAGGATTCATCGGAAGTGAGACTGGACGCATTGAAGACTACTCATAGATGAGTAGTAGAACTGCTTTCCCATATAAAATTACATGCGAATCCTTGATCCATTAATACTCTAAAACTTGAGCGTCTGCCCTTGTCGGACTCTAATTCAATCGATGTGGTTGCTATTAAAGTAGAATGTGAAAAATCTTCATAATTATTTAAATGACAACTCGATTGTTTATTTTCAAATATGTACATGATGCGCTCCCCTTCTAGCAGCAGGTTGTTCATTATTAGCTTAAGCATTTTTACTAATTTGTAAAGTAGACCTGATTTGAAATTTACTTGTGTCATGAGTCACCAAATTATCATCCTTTTTGGTAACAACCGAGTCAGCTGTGGGAGAAACCGAGTCAGTTGTCGAGTTTATACTGTATAAGTGCAGAAGAGTTTTGTGCTTACGGTGATATTTTGATTAAGTATATTTACTAGAAAACTAGTGAGGCCTATGGCCTGAAGGCAAACAATTAACGCAAGCGTGCTTTTGAAAAATAAATTATCTTCTTTTATCAGTAGACAAGTCTTTGAATTCTTGGCACCTAAACAGTGAATGGTCCTCTTTACACAGCCCGGTCAATACGTTAAGTGCCTAATATTGTTGTTCAAAACCCAAAGTGAAAGGAGATTTTGGGCTTATCAAAGAACATAATTAATGAACTTAAGTCTACTGAATAGTTAGATGAATGCTGAGAAAGATGACAACATTTTTTTATGTATCTTTGGAAGAAATAGCATCATTATTCTCTTTGCGTGACTTCTTGTAGTGCAATCTACGATCTACTAAATAATTAAAAATAACACTAAATTGGCGTACATTTTTCGAAAAAACTAAAAAGTAAGTTTTCACAAAAAGGCCATATTTGATTTTTGTATTGATATCCTTTTAGATTCATTGTGATGTCAGGGAGACATCCAGTGAATTTGGTCCACACAATAGTATTCCTTCATATAGAAAAAGTTATTTTTTATAATGTAAAATACATTTTTTTAAATATCAGCAGTAAAACACGAAAGGAAAACCCCGTAAAGAAGTAGAATTAATTAAACCAAATCAGCGAATATTTGAATTTCATCAATTTTCTTATTTCAAATCTAAAAGATCTGACATTTTTCTAATTTCTGTAACTGTGTGTTCTGTGAATGTACACTAGAGTGATTTAAATTTGCTTTCGAATTTTTTCTTTTCAATGTTCAGGCATAGAACCCAGAAGTTTTTTGAACACACACACACACCAAATCTTTTTTTACAAATGATATTTAGAGGTTTCACAAGACCCATAAATTTTAACACTTATTTCCAAAAGTCTCTTTTCTCAGTTCTCAGTTTTTTAAATACAAACTGTATATAATTAATGAAATACTGTTTTATACTAATAATGAGATGCTTATATACATTTTTAAGCAATTTATTATTGTTTTAGCAATATATTATTGTTTCGAGCCATTTTCGCTTCGAATAGATTTGAAAAGTCGCGGTTTTTTACGATTTTTTCAACTTATTACCAACTTTTCAGTTAAAGCGAATCAATAATAAATTAAATTAATCAAAAATAATTGTTCAACCGTTTTATTATTTATCACAATATTCTCTTAGAATATTGATAGAAAGTTGCAGTGATAGTTTTCGCGAAAATTAGTGATACATAGATTTTCATTAAAAAAGAACCATTAAAATTAACGTTTTTTGCATTTAGCTCAGTCAATACGCAAAATTTTGCGAAATCTTTGTGAAAAAAGTTCAAGACCTAATTGAGATACACATTTTTTCTTTAGAACATTTTTTCCTACGATTAATAGTTTTAGAGAAAATTAGTGATACATCTAATGCAATATAACAGATTTTAGTGTAATAAGCGACAGGTCTTTCTCTACTGTCTATGCTCCTAGTACTTACGGGTGTATGCTTCATGCGAGCATTCATTTGAAACAAATCAAACTTATTCCAACTGAAAGATTTTGTTTAAAGCACAAGAAGAAGATGATTTTTTGGAATCTGAAAGAAATTGCGGGCAGTTCTTGTGTTATAAAGAAGCTGAACATTGTTACGCAAATACAGTTGCGTAAAATACGTGGTTTGAGAAATACGTGGTTTCCGCAGCATTGTAAACGGTCAGTCCATTTCGCAGGAAACTGCTGCAGAGCGCTTCGCTTTTTGTAGGAAGATCTGCATGGCTTCTCTTGACAGTCACTTCGAAGAAGAAGGTCGCATCGAAGGTGTCGGTGAAGTAGTTGAAATAGACGAGTGCAAGATTGACCTTTGAAAATACGAGCGAGAACGTTTAGTGGAAGGATCATAGATCCTCGGAATGATCGATATATGAAATCCTTACAACTATCTGTTGAAAATCTTTCCCGATAATTAGACAGATCAGGTTACTCTAATCGAATTAATAAAAAAAGCATGTAGCGAAAGGAACGGCGATCCAGATTCTCGAAGATCATGGATTCGTTCACCAAACTGTAAATCATTCCGAGAAGTTTGTGAATCGCGATAACAGAGCACACACTCAAAACTTCTAGTTATCTTGGTGGTGGATGCGATAATTTCTCTCAGTAGGAGGAGTGCACAAGAGCAATCTTGCAAACCATCTCTGAGAATTTTTGTGGCGGCGACGGCTTAAGAAAATAGGTGCTGATCAGTTTAAGGAACTAATCGCAAATATTAAAGTATGTTACCCCCCGAGTCGAAATACAGGCCCTACTTTGACACTCTTCACGCTAATATTTGTAGGGACTAAGGTTGAAAAGTAGAGTATATTCCCATACGATTTTTGCCCCTACTTTAGCGCTCTTATGGGCACAAATTTTTAAATTTTCAATTCATGGCGTCAAAATAGAGGCTTAGTTTTTGTTTCTAATTTAACGCTCCACACTATACCTTCCTGTACCGAATAAAATTATTTGACGAAAAATTAACAAAAGTAGATCAAGAAGGAGACATAGTGACATTTGCGTAGTGTTTCAAGTTATTTTGCAAATGGAAAAAAATATCCATTAAATTTTATAGAACTAATCCTATAGTGGAGGATATGCTGGGTATTTTAACAAAAGTTAATATCGTCTTTGTTATACATTGCGTTAAACTAGTCTCGAAACTATAGATAACAGTTTTTTAAAATTATAACCGATTTTTCGCCACAAAAGAATTAATCTTTTGTTTTATTATATTATTACTATTAAACCCTAATATTTGGTCACATGTTTAAGCACAAAATTATTTACTATTACACAATCACTACACTATTTATAATCTCACGCTATGAAAGTTTATATTCACCGCGAGGGTCCGAACCCTATCAGTTTCTCTTTCCTAACGACACTTGCAAATTTTCTTCTAATCAAAATTTCCCTAAAACCTACCCTTTTACGTGAACGCATGCAACAGAACATAACACGTATGAAAAAAGCATGAAAAATAATACAACTTAAAAAACACTGTTAGTTGATATTTTTTGCTCGTCGATGATATATAATACGTTCCTCGAAAACTACCTCTAAGTCATAGATACCTATCCCTCGTGACCAAAAACGTTTTAAAAGTTAGAAAACCACCTTGAACAATGTGAAAATGATTTAGTATTCCAAATGAATTACTTGACACTTGAAAAATTTTCTTCTCATTATAGATTTCACCAAAAACTACGCTTCTACATGAACGTATGCAGCGGCACGTATATGTGTATGAAAAAAGCATTAAAAATAATATAACTTAGAGAACACTGTTAGTTAATATTTTTTTGCTCTCATTTGTCCTCCAGAAATATATAATACGTTCCTTAAAAACTACCCCTAATTCATGAATACCTACCCATCGTGATCAAAAACGTTTTAAAACTTGAAAGACTACCTGCAACTATGTGAACACGATTTAGAATTCCAAATTAATTATATGACAATTACAAATTTTCCTCTCCTCATATTTTCCCTTAAAACTACCCTTCCGCGTGAAAGTATGCAGCAGAACATGTATGTGGATGAAAAAAGCATTAAAAATAATCAAACTTAAAAAACACTGTTAGTTAATATTTTTTTGCTCTCATTTGTTCTCCAGAAATATATAATATGTTCCTTAAAAACTACCCCTAATTCATGAATACCTACCCATCGTGATCAAAAACGTTTTAAAACTTGAAAGACTACCTGCAACTATGTGAACACGATTTAGAATTCCAAATTAATTATATGACAATTACAAATTTTCCTCTCCTTATATTTTCCCTTAAAACTACCCTTCCGCGTGAAAGTATGCAGCAGAACATGTATGTGGATGAAAAAAGCATTAAAAATAATCAAACTTAAAAAACACTGTTCGTTGATATTTTTTTTGCTCTCCGATTATATGTAATACGTTCCCCAAAAACTACCCCCAAGTCATACATGTTCGTCACAATTCTGACGTCAGTACTGCAAAATTGAAATGGCGGATCCAATATGGTGACTACATTTGATGTAACAAGAGTGCACAGAACGTCTTCTTATATAGAAATCGGCGAAGCAAAGCTAAGCGTCGTCGAATGTTGTAATTCTGATATCAGAATCGCAATGAGCGACTCAAAAAACCCCCGTAAATCGAGTTTTATACTGACTGTAACAAAATTTTCATTTTCGTAAAAAATAATTCCTATTTTGTAGGTGCCATTTTTAATTTTTTAATTCTGACATCAGAATCGTAATCAGCGACCCCAAAAGCCCCCCGTAAATCGAGTTTTATGCTTATTGTAACGAAATTGGCAAATTTCATAAAAAGTGGCTACCATTATGTAGCCGCCATTTCTAATTTTTTAATTCTGACATCAGAATCGTAATCAGCGACCCCAAAAACCACGTAATCGAGTTTGATGCTCATTGAGAAGTTATCCCTGTCTCTCAGAATCTTTTATAGACCAACATAACAAAAAACTCTATTTTTGCATATTCTGGATTTTTTTTAAACTTACCTAAGAAAAATTCTGCAAAAAATATATTGTTTCGTTCAATGTTTGAGATATTTTCAAAAAGAAATTTAGTTCCCTAGGACTTGTAGTTTAGACACAGCCGAATTTATTGTAAAAAAACGAGATTTTTGAGTTTTAATTGTTTATAACTAATGAGCAATTAACAAATTCACATACTTTTTTGTGTTAGTTGTACTCCTTATATCCTCAAGTGTGTATTAAAAAATAGCTTTCGTATTTATATGTCAACGCGAAATAGAAATCCAATTAAAACTTAGGAGAAGTAGGTGGGACGTATACGTCCCACTGCGTCGCAAAGGGTTAAAAGTTAGAATACCATCTTGAGCAATGTCAGAATGATTTAGAACTCCGAATTAATTACATCACGTGAACGTATACAGCAGAACATATATATGTATGAAAAGAGCATAAAAAGCAATATAGCTTAGAAAACACTGTTAGTTGGTACTTTTTTTATTCTTGAATGATATATAATACGTTCCCCAAAAACTACTGCCAAGTCTTACATACCTACCCCTCGTCATTAAAACCGTTTTAAAAGTTCGAAAGCCACCTTAAACAATGTAAACATGATTTAGAACTCCAATTTAATTACATGAAATTTGAAAATCTCCCTCTCATTATAATTTCACTAAAAACTACCCTTTCACGTAAACTTATGCAGCAGAACATATATATGTATGAAAAAAGCATAACAAATAATACAACTTAGAAAACAATTTTTTTTGCTCTTCAATACTATATAATACGTTCTTCAAAACCTACCCCTGAGTCAGACATTAGTTTTAAATCATTTTCACATTTTTTAAGGTGGCTTTCCAACTTTTAAAATATTTTTGGTCACGAGGGACGGACCTAAATATAAACTACAGCTGTGCATGGCCGTTTGCAAATTTTTGCGACCCATTCTGTAAAAAATATTGCTACGCTTATAGTAATATATGTATTAGGATTTTAGATTTTAGAAATATTACAAATTATGATTGTATATTTTATATGCTTAAACAAAATTTAAACTAAATCCAAAAATATTTCAAGATATTTTCAAAGATTTAAAAAAATGA